>NC_056733.1:884604369-884711869 GCF_019279795.1 Protopterus annectens | reverse complement strand
AAAATGTATGGAGGGGGGCAAACTCCCCTGCACCCCCCACATACCTACGTACTCCGAGATCACACTACAGTGAGGAGAACGGCAAACTTACCTTTACACACTATACAGCAATCTCCATTAGTCACTGTTGGGATTCTGAAGTTTTGTTCTTCTGGGCGTCGGTATTGTGCGGTTTCGAGCTTTCGTAGTGTTCCCATATATATATATATATATATATATATATATATATATATATATATATATATATACATGCATACATACACACACACACACACACACACACACACACACATATATTTTTTTTATATATCTACACACAGAAGCATGTTACACATACATACACACACACACACATATGCATGTAAAGGGAGCACTTGAATTTGTTGCATCACAGTTGATTGCAACTCAATGTATTAAACTTTGTCTAATGGTGATGACCGCTTTAGTCACAATTCTAATAATTTTGTTTTGAATGGTATGGTTTCTCTGTAATTTCAAAAGTGGACATGTTTTCTGATATACTTTTCTGTGAGGACTGCTAAGATTAGTGAAAACCCAATACATTAAAGTATGCTATTTTCCCCATGTCTGTGTAAACTTGGAGTTGGCATGTATAAAACTAAGAGGGAACACAAGGCTTGCCATGCAAAGAATCACTTATAGTGTATAATCTGAGGATACAGATGTGGTTTGCATTTTTGAAAATAAGGTATGACAGTGAATACTGTAATGTTAATGCAGTCAAGCATTATAAAGTTTATTATAAAACAAGTTAGAGAACCAGATCTATCAGACATTACCTGTGTTATTTCAGATAAGCTTTGCTATGACACTAGCCATGATTTTACAAAGAATACAGGTCAAGATGGTGGGTTTATATTTGCCTAGTGCTGATGTAAACTCCTGCTTTGTAAATCAGTACCATTACAGCCTGTTGTCATAGGTCAGGGACATGTCCATATACTAATATTTTATTTTGCATAATTAACAGAGGTTTCTCAGGTTTACCTCAAGTGTTGTAGGAAAAGTACAGTTTTGTACCTACCATAAATGTAGATGTTCGAGGATCCACATTGCTGCAGTCCTAACCATTGGGTAGTCCGCTGTCCAGTCGGCCCGAATACCAAAGTATATGGCTGACGTCGGTCAAGGCGCATTAGACTGACGTCAGGACGTCAGGGTACTAATGCGCATGACCGACGTCATATCCTCAGTCTTTTCTTGCCCCAGATGTCAGAAGACCCTAAAAAGACAAGGCCAAAACCAAAAACACCAAACACTCCTGCACCAAAATATGTACAATATATACAAAATTACAAGAGTATAACCTCACCCACACAACCACCCCTAAACACAGAGGGAAGGAGGGAGGGTAAATTGGACTGCAGCAATGTGGATCCTCGAACATCTACATTTATGGTAGGTACAAAACTGTACTATGTTCTTCATTCCACATTGCTGCAGTCCTAACCATTGGGTAGAATCCCAAAGCAGAGGTAAGGGAGGCTGGCAAATCATAAGGAAGCAGGAGCTGTCAACATGCCTTGCAAAATAGCTGTGGCAAAACCAGCCCTAGATTTAGAGTAGAGAGGAAGGTGGTAATGCTTAGAGAAAGTATGCACCGAACTCCAAGTAGCTGCCTCCAAAATATCCTTAGTTGCCACTCCCTTAGAAATGCTGTTGAAGTGGCAGTAGCCCTAGTGGAATGAGGCCTAATCCCAGCTGGAATCTCCTTGCCATGATGGGAATAACAAAATGCAATGCAAAACCCAATCCACTTAGAAATAGTTTGTTTTGACACAGGCTTGCCCTGAGAACTCAAAGCAAAAGAAATAAACAACTGCTGAGACTGCCTAAAATCCTTAGTCCTGCTTAAATAATAACGCAACTGCCTGTGTACATCTAAAGTGTGCAAAATCTTTTCCCCTTATTTTGGGGATCTGCATAGAAAGTAGGCAAATGAATAGTTTGGTTTAAAGCCACACTAGAAACCACCTTAGGCATAAAAGGATTAGTACGTAATGATACCCTATCCTTATGGAAAATCAAAAAAGGCTCTACCGCCATAAGGGCCTGCAATTCAGAAACCCTTCTTGCAGAAGTAATGGCCAACAAAAAAGCAGTCTTCCATGACAAGTATTTCAAGTCAGCAGTAGCCATGAGGCTCAAAAGGTTGTAGAGTAAGTTTCTCCAACACAAAATTGAGATCCCAAGCAGGAGTAGGAGCTCTACGTGGGGGTCTTATATTCTTTGCCCCTCTAAGAAATTGCTTGAACAAAGGATGCGAAAACAATGGTGGGTCACAATCATAGTGAGCTGAAATTGCTGCAGCATGAATCTTAATGGAAGAGAAAGACAAACCTTTGTCCAATAACTCAGTAAGATATTGAAGAGCCACACTCAAATTAGGCTCATAAATCTCCAAATTCTTTGCTGCACTCCAAAATAAAAATCTCTTCCATTTTTCTGCGTACACTTTCCTTGTACTAGGTCTTCTGGCTTCCATAATCACATTCAAAACTTGTTGAGGAAGTTGAGACCTGCTGTGTTTCAAAACAGAATATGCCATGCTGTTAGATGAAGAGAGTGAAGCTTGACATTGAGCAGGTGACCATCCTTCTGAGATAACAGGTGTGGAATCAAAGGTAAAGGCCATGGAGGCTTCCTTACCAAACTCCTTAGTAATGGGTACCAGTGTTGCCGAGGCCAATCTGGAGCTATTAAAATCATCCTTGGCTTGTCTTGTCCGACCTTTAGGAGTACCTTTGGGAGAAGAGGCAGAGGTGGAAAGGCATACACATGAAGATTTTTCCAACTGAAAGAAAGAGCATCCACTTTCCAAGCTGTGTGATGAAACCTTTTCGTGCAAAACTTTGGCAGCTGGTGGTTTAGTGGAGAAGCGAACAGATCTATGTCTGGAGTTCCCCATGACACTGTCAATTTCCGAAATACATGAAGATCCAGTTTCCACTCGTGGGGATCCATGATTTGCCTGCTTAACACATCTGCTAAGGAGTTCTGTGCTCCGGCAGAAACCTTGCCTGAAGAGTTAGTTGCAAGCTGAGCGCAGTCTCCCATAAAATCATTGCTTGCCTGCATAGAGGGTAAGAATGTGTTCCCCTTGTTTGTTGATGTACCACATGACAGTTGTGTTGTCTGTTAGAATCAACACCTGCCCTGGAAGAAGTAACTCCTTGAAAGCCATTAATGCAAACTGGACTGCTAACATCTCCTTCATGTTGATATGTAGATGCTGTAGTCTGGCAGGCCACTTGTCTTGTATCCACTTTCCATTCAGATGAGCTCCCCAAGCTATGTCTGAGGCATCTGTCGTTAGAATCTGACTCGCCTCTGGCCGGGTCACAGAGAGTCCCTTGTTTAGGTGACATTCCTGAGCCCACCACAAAAATTCCTTTTGAATGCAAGGTATTATTTGAATGACAGTGTCCAAATCCTGGCAGTGCTGTGTCCATACATTTTGAGATACCATTGCAGCTTCCTCATATGCAGTTTGGCATTGGGAAGCACCAGAATACAAGATGCCATGAACCCTAAGGCTTGAAGGACTGTCCTTGCAGTCAGCCCGGACTGAAGAGATAGTTGATGGAAGTAAATGGAAAGATTCTTTTGTTTGTCCGGGGTTAAAAGGCCATCTGGGCTGCTGTATTCAGTCTCACACCCAGAAAGCACATGTCTTGAGAGGGTACTAGACTGGACTTTATTTCGTTCACAGAATACCCTAGGCATCTTAGCACTGCTATCACATATTCCAAATGCTGTAAAGGTCTTCCTTTTCTTGAGCCAGAATCAGGCAGTCGTCCAAGTAAGGATAGATTTGAATTCCTTTTAGCCTGAAGTAAGCTATCACTGGAGCCAGAACCTTTGTGAATACTCTGGGCAGTAGATAAGCCAAAGGGCAATGCAGAGAACTGATAATGGGAATTTCCAGCTCGAAAACGCAGATACTTCCTGCAACTTAGTCTGATAGGCACATGAAGGTAAGCCTCCTTGAGATCTAAAGTTACCATCCAGTGATCTTTGCCCAGCAGAGGTAAAAGCTGTTGTAACGTCAACATTTTGAACTTGGGAATGTCCAGATAAGTGTTGAGGATAGATAAATCCAAAATTGGTCTCCACGTGTCCCCTTCTTTGGTACTAGGAACAGGCGAGAATAAAATCCTAGGCCCCTTTCTGGCACAGGGACTGGCTGAATGGCCCCTATTTGGAGTAACAGAGAAATTTGCTTGTGAGCCTCTTTTCTTTGCAGAGGAGGAATGTCTGGCATGCCTTTGAAAGGAGGCAAGGTATGGAAATAAAACCTGTAACCGTGGTGAATGATATCCAAAACCCATCTGTCTTGGGTAATTAAATCCCAATTTTCTTTGAAAAGAGCCAGCCTTCCTCCCAAAGGTGCTGCCAGACGAGAATGTACTGGCAGCTGAAAAGGCAGGTCATTGGGTCTGTTTACGAAAGGACTGACCCCTGCCCTCACCAGAAGTCTGAGCAGGTGAACTCCTGTTCTAGGCCTAAAAGAACCTTGAGCTCTGCCCCTACCACGTCTAGACCTACCCCTAGACTGGGAATCATAAGCAGGATATGTCCATCCCTTAGTAGGCCAATTTCTACTAAACTTCGGAGGCTGCACCTGCAAAAAATCTTTAACAGTTTGCATACACTTAGCCTTGTCCTCCATTTTCTTTAAAACTGCTTCCACAGGCGAACCAAACAACACGTCAGACTGTAAAGGAGCATCCAAAATCCTTGTCTTAACATGCTCAGCTAAATTCTGATCCCTCAACCAGGCGTGCCTACGAAGAACAGAACCAGTGGCAGCCACCCTCGAGGAGGCCTGCACAGCATCAAAACCACATTGCAATGAATGCTTACCCACCTGTTCAGACACATGAACTAAATCCTGCAACGCTTTACACTCAATACCTTCCGCCAGAGCATCCACCTTAGACTTCAATTGTGAAAGGAGATAATTTTGATATTTTAACATGTGAAACTGGCAATTCAACGCCCTCATGGCTAAAGTGGAAGAAGTATACACCTTCTTTCCCCATCTATCCAAAGCCCTTGCCTCTTTATCAGGAGGAACAGGATTTTTAACAACAGAAGCCTTAACACCTTTAGGCCCCTGAGAGACAGTTTCTGGGTCTGCCCTAGGACTCTTAAAAGATACTTATGAGCTTCAGGCACCCTATAGTACCTATCCGGTTTAACTGGGGCAGGAGGCAAAGAATCAGGGTTCAGGGAAGCCTCTGCAAAAACATCTTCCACCACATTCAGAACAGGAGGTATAGCTAAAGGCCTATGCTGGGGTAAAACAATAATTCCCTAAGCCTCTTCCTGGAATCAGAGAAATCCTGACCTTCCCATTTAAAATGCTCCCTCATGGAATGCAGAGTCTCTGAAAATGAAAAATCCTCAGGAGGAGAAGCTGAAGGAGTAGAATCATCCACATCAGAATCAGAATAAGGAGGATACTCCTGCAAGTCTTCAGCCGAAGACTCAGAAGCCTCTGAACACTGCTCAAAACTCTCAAACTCAGGCTCCACCCTAGGCCTCTTATCAGGAGGGGGCATAGAACCTCTAATCATAATAATCAAATCCTCTGCCATTTTAAGCATATGTTTCTTAGGCAAAGATCCTGAAGAGCTAGGAGAAACCCCCACTGAAGTTAAACCTGGCCTGCCTCTCAAAGAAGCCTTGGAAACAGAAGGGGAGGCTCTAACCACCTTAGGAAGAGAGGGAAGAACAGCCACCTGAGAAGCCCCTTCAGCCTGGCCTACCTCCTGAGAGGACACATCCTGTAACAGTAAAGTCTCTCCCTGAGACTCCAAAGAAACTCCTGGCAAAACCTTCGGCTCCACTGAGCCTTCTAAAGAACCGACGTCCGGGACTGCCGGTTCTTCCACTCTAGGCTTTGCTGCTTTGTCCTTGCGCTTTTTGGAAGCGGGCCGGAGCATCCGACGGCATTTTATAATTACAAAGCTTCCCATAAACTAACCTGGCACTGTCAAACCTTCTCTTAATAGTGCGTTTGTTAAATCTAGCACAAGAGCGGCATCCAACAACGCCGTGCTCAGGCCCTAAACAAGGTATACACAAGGTATGGTAATCCCTATGAGGTATCTGTTTCCCACAAGAAATACAGTTATTCACTTTTTCTGACATCCGGTTAAATACTGAGGCAAGAAAAACCAAAATATTCCCAACGGGTACTTAGCCAACTTTGATTCGGTCTGAAACTCCGACTTCAGAAAATTTCAGAACGCCAACCTGCACTCGCAAAACTGCTTCTGCATCGGACCATGCGGCAAAAAAGACTGAGGATATGACGTCGGTCATGCGCATTAGTACCCTGACGTCCTGACGTCAGTCTAATGCGCCTTGACCGACGTCAGCCATATACTTTGGTATTCGGGCCGACTGGACAGCGGACTACCCAATGGTTAGGACTGCAGCAATGTGGAATGAAGAACATCTGCCTTCCCTAGTTTAAAGCACTCTTATAAAAAAAATGCTTTCCTTACTGTGGTCTGAACATAACTTTAATACAGTTGGATTTGCTGTGTCCACTGCTGGTTGATTTACTGACAACATTAGTTATTAGTACTTTGTTTGGTTGAAATAATTATCTCAAACAAAGAACATTTTCCGCTTCCTGCTCTTCCAAGTCAGTAGACTACACGTATATTTAGCTCAGGAGTTCCTTAAGGCTCTCTGTTAAGCCCATCCTCTTCTCTGTCTTTAATAATGAGACAGCCTCCTCAAAACACCCACCTGATATCATCTTCTGTGCCAATGATGATGTATTCTACAGCTCGGCTCATCATCTCTATATTATGCAAAACTATCTTCAATCTGACTTTAACCAACATGGTAAGGGGTTAACTACCAAACTCCACCTAAGAAGTTTAAACAAAAAAAAACAAAATCGAAAAATACGGCTGTTTGTTTCTACAACCAAACCTGCAAGCTGTAGCCAACTTAGTATTCTTTCGCCAAACAGAAAGCTAAACAGTAAATTGATTATTATAAACAGCACTGTATTCTTCTACATCATTCTCTAACATTTGAAGCCCATACTCAAACAGTATACAATAGGGGTGCCAACTATTTAAGGCCTCCTACTCAATTTCTAATCATTTAACTCTCCATGTCTGAACTGCTATAGCCAGGAAAGTACAAGTGTGTAAGTAAGCTTACCTTAACAGTGGATGATCGAATGATCACTTCACTTCTGAAGTTGTCTAAGCTGTATGGGTTGCATCTTTAAAGGATATAATAACCAGCCAGCTTCCAAAGCTTCAGGGGACCTTCCACACACCCAAACAGTTAGTCATCTCAAGCTGAGCAGACTAAAAAGACAGGTTTGGGCATCTAGCCCTTTAGAGCTTTCTTGGTAACAGAGAGAGGGGAGGCTGAGCCCTGAAAGAGCAATGGTAGGAACAACAAAAAATAAACATCCACAACCTGGCACAAACACACCAAGAAACAAGGGGGATGGAGGAAGGAAGTAACTACTGTTGCAGTGATCATTGGAATATCTGCTATTATGGTAAGTTTACTTAAAAAACTGTACTATATTCTTCATATTGGTCACTGCTGCAGTAGAACTCTGGGAGGTAGAAGGAGGAGAGTCCAGGAGCCCCCGGAGAATGGTCCTAGCAAAGCCTGATCTACACACAGAGATGGAATCAAGCTTATATTATTATATTATATTATATTATATTTGTGAAAGTATGTACAGAGGACCAAGTTGAAGATTCTGTAATATTTCTAGAATCCAACCCTTTCCAAAAAGCCACAGATGAAGCCAAGGCACTGTTAGAGTGGGCCTTGACCCTGCCTGGAATACCTTTTGTTGTGGTGACTATAACAACAGGTTAACAGACTTAGACAACTATTTGAAAATAGTCTGCTTTGACACAGGTTGTCCCTTCTTACCATCACAAGAAATGAACAAATGATTCTAAGATCTGAAAAAAGAAATGATGTCTTACCATAACGTTCCATCTGTAATGTTGATCCTCGTTCAGTTATTACACCTGGGTTATCAGTTCCGACCTCGGAACCGAGCCGGCCATTTTCCAAGCTCGTGACAGCCACAAACTCTTGAGCTAAACTCTTACCTACAAATCCCCTCTCCCTGTTACCTCAGATTGAGTTTGCAAGTCAAAGAAAGTAGAGGCTACCTCTGGTCAAAGAACCTAACAGAACCAGATGATGAGCTCCATTATAAGCCTCAGGAGGTGGAAGGAGGGAGGGTCGTAATGACTGAACGAGGATCAACAATACAGATGGAATTTTATGGTAAGACATAACTTCTTTATCTGATATTGTTAATTCTCGTTTATTCCTTACACCTGGGACAGAGTCCCCAGCTAACTTTATTCTTGGGAGGCTCTCATGGAAGGACATTCCTGAGCACCACTGAACCAAAGGACGCTCTTCCTCTGGAGGCCAAATCCAATTTGTAATGGCTGATGAAGGTATGGGGTTTAGCCCAAGTTGCAGCTGCACAAATGTCAGGTAAAGAAGCTCTAGCATGAAAGGCAGCAGAAGTTGTGACCAACCTAGTGGAATGAGCCCTAACGGCTGTAGTCAGAGGGATATCATGAGTTTTGTAAATAAATGTTACACAGTCTTTTAACCATTTAGCCAATGTGACCTTAGAAATAGCACATCCAAGTCTAGGACCAGAGTAGGCCAGGAACAGCTGATCTGATTTGCGAGAAGCCTTAGTTCTGTCCAGATAGAAACGAAGTTGCCTGTGAATGTCAAGGGTATGTAGGCAATACTCTCCTCTGTTAGAATGATTGGGAAAGAAAACTGGCAATTCAATGGATTGGTTAATGGACAACTCAGAGATCACTTTTGGCAGGAAGAAAGGATTAGTTCTCAATGACGCTCTATCTTTATGAAAGATTAAGTAAGGCTGTTTGATGCATAGAGCTTGAAGTTCAGATATACGTCTGGCAGAAGTAATGACGACCAAGAACAAAGTTTTTCAAGAAAGAAACTTGAGGTCGCAAGAAAAAGCTGGTTCAAAGGGAGCCGTAGTCAATGCTTGCAGAACTAAAGACAGATCCCATGGCTGGCTAGGTTGTCTAAATGGGGGCTTCAAATGGTTTACGCCTTTTAGAAAGGTCTTGCATAATCTGTGTGACATAAGAGAAGAGTCATGGGCACCATTGTGAAAATTAGATAGCGCAGCCAAATGAACCCGAATGGTAGAAGGAGACAGGCTGGATTGGAATAAACTGGACAGGTACTCCAGTACCACCGGCACTGGTGCTGAAAAGGGGTGTATCTCTTTTTCCTTCAGCCAAATGGTAAACCTTTTCCATTTGTGAGAGAAGTAGTTCTGGTGGAAGACTTGGAAGAAAGATCAGTCTGCCTGGCAATCACTGGAAGTGGAGGAGCCAAGCTGTGAGCTTCAGGCTGTTCAAGTTGGGTTGAATCAGGTTTTATGGATGGGAGATCAAATCCAGAGTTGGATCGAGAATCCATGGCTGATCTAGCAGGTGAGGCCATAAGAAGGGGAACCAAATTTGCTGAGGCCAATATGGCGCAATGAGGATTATCTTGCTCTTCAACCGGCGGGCTTTCTTCAGGAACTGGGGAATGAGATGAAGAGATGGAAAGGCATAAAGCAGACCCGAGGGCCAATCTTGAACTAAAACGTCCCTGGGTGACTGTCCCCAAGGGGGAATCGGGGCGAAGTAATTGCTGCACTTGCAGCTGATTGGGGATGCCAAAAGATCGCAGCAAGGGAAACCCCAGTGGTTGAAAATCTCTGCCACTATAAGAGGATTCAGGGACCACTCGTGTGGTTGCAGAATGCACCTGCTCAATCTGTCTGCTATCATGTTGGAACTCCCAGGAATGTGCATTGCTAAAAGAAAGCGGATGGCAGCCATCGCCCATTGCCATATCCTCATGGCCTCCCGACAAAGAGGGTAGGATTTGGTTCCGCCTTGTTTGTTGATGTACCAGACTACAGCCATGTTGTCCAATTGTATTGCAATAGTCCTTGATGGAAGAAGGGGATGAAATGCTTGCAACGCTAGAAGCACCGCCCCCAGTTCTAGGATATTTATATGTAGATGAGCCTCTAGGTCCGACCACGTGCCTTGGACTGTCTTTCCCTGAAAAAGCCTGCCCCACCCAATCAGGGAGGTGTCCGTGGTCACTGTGGCTTTGGGCTGTTGGAGTGTGAAGGGGCGAGACCATTGTGATGGGTTCTGCGACATCCACCAAATTAAGTCTTGTTTGCATCTCTGAGTCACCCGAATCTGGGATGAGATAGGAGACTGAAAAGGGTACCACTGGGTGAGTAGTAACCATTGTAAAAGCCTCATGTGAAACCTCGCGAGGGGGACAATGGTGATGGAAGCTGCCATGGAACCCAACAGCTGGAGAACAGAATGTGCTGTCGATCTTTCCCTTAAGAGGATGGGTATGAGTTGTTGTTTTATCCTTAAGATTCTGCACTCTGGAATCGATGCTGTGCAGTTCTTTGTATCTAACAGGACCCCAATGAATTCTATGGATTGGGATGGGGATAGGTTGGATTTTTGCCAGTTTATAGTTATGCCTAAACTTTCTGCAGTGTGAAGAGAGTATGCCAGAGCTTTTTACAATAGATGTCTGGTGGGAGCGGTGATGAGCCAGTCGTCTAGGTATGGAAACACCCGGAATCCTTGCAGTCCCAGGTGAGCTGTGACAATTGCCATGCACTTGGTGAACACTCTGGGGCTGTAGAGAGTCCGAAGGGCAGTACTCGGAACTGGTAATGACTGGCTCCCACATGGAAGCGAAGGAATCTTCTCGATGGCCTGTCCACCTTTATGTGGTAGTACGCATCTTTAAGATCTATAGAGCACATCCAATCGCCTGCCTCCAATAATGGGAGGATAGACTGTATTGTGACCATCCAGAATTTCTGTACTTCTACGAATTTGTTTAGCACACTGAGATCCAAGATTGGTCTCCAGTCCTCGGTCTTTTTTGGCACTAAAAATAATCTTGAGTAGAATGTGGATCCTATCTGGTCTGGTGGGACTATATGAATGACTCTTTTTCTTAGCAGCTTTTAAATCTCTAATGCTGCTTCTATCATTTGACTGGGTGGAACGTCGGGTAAGCTCCTTAGTGGGGTGGGACAAAGATCGAAGGGAATATGATAACCTCTGGTTATTATCTCTCGTACCCAAGAATCAGTGGTAATGGTTAGCCAGGCAGAAGGGTACAAGGAGAAACAACCCCCAACCACTTCCAGAGGAAAGCAGTTGGGCCGCTCTTCAGGAGCACTGGTAGGACTGGTCAGAGAAATAATCTCTGAAACCCTGGCTACGCGGACCTCCTCTGCCCCGAAAGGGGCATCTTCCATATGAGTTTCCCCCTCTGCCTCTTGGGGAAAACTCGGCTCTTGTGTCACGTAAAGAACCCCAACACTTTTTGTGCCACATCTTCCCACCTTTCTGGTTTCTGAAGAAAGCCTGTTGAGGGGAAGAATAGCAGACACCTAAGGCAGAAAGGGTCTTACCGTCCTGTTCACACCTAGCCAGTGTGTCTTTAACCTTGGGTCCAAACAATGAAGAGGCGTCAATGGGAGCATTCAGAAAGGAAGCCTTGAAAGGTTCTGTGAAATCACACATGCGCATCCAGGCATGCCGTCTCATGACTATGCCTGCAGCCGCTGCTCTAGCTGCTCCTTCTGATGCGTGAGAAATCAGACGCATGGAGGAGTTAGAAATTGATTCAAGGGTGGCGAACTGTGAGGCCACTTTGTCCCGGACCTCATCCGACACAGCTCTGGCCAATGTTTCAGAGAGCTCAGAAATTAAGTCTCTTTGAAGCCTGGTAAAATGTGCCATATAATTCAGGGACCTGACTGCAAAGGTACACTTCCCCAATCTGTCCAGTGCCTGGGACTTTTTGTTGGGCAGGTGGACAGTCTGGCTTTCTTCCACCAGATCCTTTTTTGTTGCGGCCACCACCACCAAGGCATCTACAGGAAGACCTTTGGACCAGTGAGGTTCACTATCTGGAGGGGACAGGATTTTATCTGGCCTGCGGGGAATGGCGTCAACGGTGTCAGGAGCCTTCCATGCACGCTGCACGATGAGCCGGACAAGGTCGTCGGCAGGTGGAGTAACCCAAGAGGTAGGGGGCCGGGCACGAAAGGCCTGCAGGAACACAGACTCTTCAGATGTCGGGTTAGAGGGCCACCAATCACCTCTCTGCTTAAGTATTTCAAGGATATCTCCAAAGGATACCTCAGAGGGTGACCAAGGGGACCCTTCCCCATCATCAAAGTCCGTGTCTTCCGTGAGGGACTCTTCTGGGGAGTCCACAAGCTTCCTCTTACACAAACTCTTGCGATGAACTTCCTCAGGGGGAGAATCTGGGGAAGACAGCACAAGAGGAGCTTCCAGTGGGAGTGTGTCATGAGGCCCTTGTACCCAGTGTCCGCCAGATGTGTCTTGTGTAAATTGCGGTCCAGAGGAGGACGGGGGCACTGACAGGACAGGATCGCCAACAGAAGAGAGCAGCTTCTCCATGAGTTGAAAGGCTGGTCCACTTGAGGAGGTCACACCCCACTCAAGCAAATCAGCCCACCGACTCAAGAGTCCCTGAATGGCTGTGAAAAGCAGGAGTACGTACATCAAAGCTAGCATCCAGAGTAGTGACTAGAGTGACAAGTCTCTCCTGCTACAAAGGCAACTGCGACTCCTTAGCGAGGTCCATGAAAGGAGCCGAAGTGAGGGAAGTCTGTGCTACAGCAGGGGGCTTCAAAGGCAATGAAGGAGGAGAATAAGAAGGGTGATCACCACCAAAGGAGGAGTAGTTCCTGGAGGGTTGGATACTTCTGGCCAAAAGCAATTGATCCACAAGGTGCACCACATCATGTTACGATAGGCTTCTAGTGGATCTCACAGACATAGCTGAAGGGGAGTCAGGTCTATTCAAGGATGCAGGAAACTCGGTGCCCACAAAGATGTCTTTAGACAGTGCTAAAATAGGTGTCTGCACCGAAAACAACGGAGCCGTAAAGGCTTGTACTACTGGTGTCTGCACCAAGAAGATCATCGGTGCTGAAGGTAAGGTCTGCACTGACGAGATCGGTGCCGGAGTGGTAGTTGGCACTATGGAAGGTACCGAAAGAGTCAGTACCGAGAGAATAGTCGGTGCAGTGAAAATTGTCGGAGTCGAAGCAGAAGCTGGCGTCGGAACCATCATCAACGCTGGAAAGGTCTGTATCGAGGAAAGGGTCGGTGCTGATATGGAAGTCTGAATAGAGGGGCCCCTCGGTTCCGATGAGGTATAGGGCACAAAACTCGGTGCCGAAGTAATGGGAGGTGCCGAAGAACTAGGCACCAAAAGCCTCGGGGCCGAGGAAGTTAAATCTGAACTAGAAAGTTGGCCTTCTTAGGTCTCGGTTCCTGACTGTCCCCAGCAGGTGACAACGGGAAAGACTTGGCCTTCTTGTGTCCATCTCTTTTCTTATGGGAACTAGGAGGGGTTGAAGCCTCCACCCCACAAATAGCCTCTGAAAAGGAAGATTTAAGTAGTCCCTTTAAAATCAGATTATTTTTCCTTTCCACCAAAGTCCTGTTAGAGAAATTAGCACAAATCTCGCAAGGCAGGTCAACAGTCAAGTGAAGCACACCCAAACAGTAAACACATAACACATGTGCATCCGAAATGGGCAATTTATGCCCACAATCCACACATCTTTTAAATCCTGGACTACCATTTTTCTCTGCCATGATAGGTGGAAGAATAAAATACCAGCAATGGTACGAGAAATACCCAAAGGTAAAGCAGGAAAGAATTTACCAATGATGGTAAAGGAGTTACCTCACGGTAAGAAAGAAGGGCTAGAGGAAACCGAAAAGGAGTTTCTAGATGCGATATGGTAAGAGATAACTAGTCAACAAATTTAGAACAGAGAATAACTGTAATACGATAAGGTATTATCAAAGAAGTTTACTAAGCTCAAGAGAAGTGGCTTGATACGACTGAATGGTGACGCGGCAAACGAAATCTGAGGTAACAGAGAGAGGGGATGTGAGGGTAAGAGTTTAGCTCGAGAGTTTGTGACTGCTGCGGGCTTGGAAGATGGCCGGCTCGGTTCCCAGGTTGGAACCGATAACTCAGGCATAAGGAATGAACGAGGATTAACAATATCAGATGATTTTGTTCGGTCATGGGAGTACCCACGTTCTCTATGGACACACAAGGTATGGAGTACTCTTCTCTCTCTTGTTTTTAGGTTCAGCAAAGAAAACAGGAAGCTGGACAGTTTGACTTAAAGTAAACTCAGATACCACTTTAAGCATAAAAGAAAGATTATTTCTCAAAGAAATGCTGTTGATGTGGAAATGAGATATGGTTGAATCACCATAAGAGCCTACCACTCAGCTACCCTTCCTGAAGAGATCAGAGCTCAGTAAAACTGCTTTCTATGTTAAGAACCTCAAGTCAGCCAGGTTAGCTGGTTAAAATGGAAGTGTTAGTTTCTCTAACACAAAATTAAGATTGCAACGAAGGACCACCTGTTTTTACTTAGAGGTATCATATGAAAAACCCTTCTGAAGAACATTTTGACATTAGACTGTACTGAAAGAGGAGGATACATGGGCAGATATGCTGAAAGGGCTGATAAATTAACCTTGATGGGGGAGTAAGAAATATCACAGAATAATAACTCACGCAAATATTGTAAAACCATAGAACCACTAGCCCTGAATGGGTGTTGGTTATGTTATTGGCACCAACTAGAAATCCTTTTCCGTTTGCTAATATATGATTTTCTAGCAGCAGGCTTTTTTGCCCCCATTAGTACATGCTGCATGTCCTTAGTAAACAGGTGCCCAAAGAGAATTAAAACCATATCATCTAGGCAGTCAGTTGAAGTTGTTCGGGGTTATCGGTCTCCCCTGATCTTGTCTGAGTAGATCCAGTCTTTGAGGAAACTTGTGGTAATTAATTGTCTCTGGTTATTTTCAAAGGAGGACAGAACCACTGTTGCTTGGACCAGAACACTATCACAACAATCTTGGGTAATTTCAGAAGTACCCTGAATATTAGTGGAAAAGGTAGAAAAGCATACAGGAACATTCCTGTCCAATGTAAAGAAAAATTATCTGTCTTCCAGGCTTTCTTGCATGAAGTCTTGGAGCAGAAACTTACTAGCTGATTGTTCAGAAAGGACGCAAATAGGTCTTCTACTTAAACTCCAGACAGATAGATCAAATCTTGGAAGACTTCCCAATCTAGTTTTCATTTGTGAGGGTCTGACCTTGTCCTGCTCAACTTGTCTGCCACACAACTTTTCTTTGATGGAATGCAGGATGCTGGTAGACTGAGCTTGTGTTGTGAAGCTATATCCAGTGCATCAGGCTAGTCTGCAAAGGGGGAATGACTTGATTCCCCCTTGCTTGTTGATGTACCATATGACTGTGGTATTGTCTGTAACAATTTGAAGAAGTCTTGGGGACTACAGATGATTCAGACAGTTGAGTGCCTTGATCAGGGTAAGCATCTCTTTTACATTCATGCACCTGCATCTGTTCTTGATGTCCCACACACCTTGCACTTTTACTTCTCCTGAAACTGCTCCCCCCCAAACAACATCTGAGGCATATGTGGTGACTGACTGCTTTGGAACATGGAGGGAGAAGGGGAGATCAGGATTTAAAGATATTAGCTGTGTCCACTAAGTGATTTCCCCTCTGACAAATCCAGGACTGGGATCTGAAAGGACTAAGGATGTTGGTGTTGGGACCAAAGAGACTTCAGATACCACTGTATCTTTATCATGTGGAGTATTGCCAGGGGTATCATGAGAATCATAGACGCCATGAGACCCAAAATCCTGTGGTATTCTCTTGCAGTGAATGAAGTCTGAGTAGAAAACCTTATCAATAGATCTAGATATACATCTATTTGTTTGAGGAGAATAAGGTATTTCAACTGAGGTGTCTAGCTGACAGCCCAGTAACACAATCCTGTGTGGAGAACCAAATCTTTTACATTTTCTATTGGAATCCCAGCCTGTGTAGGGGATCTCTCATCCAAGTGAGATTCCTGACACTTACAAAAAGACTCGGCAGAGATATGTAAGTTGTCTAAATATGGAAAAAATGTGGATACCCTGTAGACTGCAATAAGCTATAACTGGAGCTAGACACTTTGTAAACACTCTTGGTTCAGTGGATAGTCCAAGGTGTAAGGCAGATAACTAATAATGTGAACCAGTCACAAAAAAACTTAAACACCAGCAGTCTGGATGAATAGGGTTGTGATAAGCATTTTTTAAATGAAACATGCTTTAAAAATATCTTTTAAACAAATAAATCTAGTGTGATTAGGAAACATGAATGATAAAGAAGAGGTAATACGTTGTGAAGTGACATGATTTTGAACTTGGGCACTAGCACAAACAGGTTTAAGAAAGAAAGATCCAGAAGTAGTCTCCAAGCATTTTCATTCTTTCATAAAAAGAATAAATACATTTCTTCCCCCTGGGAAGGAGTTACTGATTCTACCAATCCCTGGGACAGCATGCAATAAAGAACAGGGGAAATACAAGAGCATGGTCTGGTGGATGAAGGATTACCACCGGGACTTTAAGAATTTCCTCCCACCATCATATGCAACTTTGATGAATGGTCTTCAGAATCCATTTATCTGAAACTATTCCCTCCCACCGTCATACGCAACTGTGATGAATGATCTTCAGAATCCATTTATCTGAAACTATCTGTTACCAAAGGGAAAAGTGGAGATTCAGAATTTCTGAAAGGGGAAAGGGACTGCCAGGGTGGGAGAAGGGTCCCTTAAACAGTCATTCTGACTTGTTAGATTGTCCTTGGGTTTGGGGGGATGTCCTGGATTCTTTTTGTAACCCCCTTGCCATTTCTTCTTAAACATCCATTTACCTGCATTTTGCTGAGACTATTTTTTGTTTTTGCCAAAACTGGCTGAGGGTTCAGAGAATCCCTTAGAAAATTTGCAAAAGGATGGCTGAAAATTTTTATAAATTCCTTGTATTAACTAATTCCTCTCATCACACTTTTTGATCACCTCTGCAGCACAGGGACTGAAAACTAAATCTCTATCAAAAGGAGAACTTAAAATCTCAATTCTAAAATCATCAAAACAGTACCAATGGCCATAGCCCTGGAAGAAAAAAAATGAACCATATACACATACCGTAAACAGTGAGTTGTGACCTGTACAACAGAAGAAACTACATTATTTAAAGCAGATTCTTCCTTACAAGAACAAACTTTAGACAAAATGTTTCTCATACTTTTATAATTAGTCAAACAAACTTTTACATATGAGCCTGCCAATTCAAAATTCTGAAAATCAAGTTACAGAAGCATACACTTTTTTCTCATATGTATCAGTAATCTTCCCTTTCTTATCAGAAAATGTATGATTGGAATTGACCTGTTGGTGTGCTACTGACATGCAACGATGCTTTGCCAGAGATGGTCTGCACCTGTCGCCCCTGGGATTCAGGTTACTGGCTAAGGCTCTTGCCACCCCTATAGTGCCTTTTTTAGGCAAACTTCAAAGGACAAAACCACCAACGTAACAGGTACAAGCATGCAAAATCTGAAGGTAATGCTACTCAATGCTAGAAGTCTAAACCTCAAAATGCACTCTCTCGAGGCACTCCTAAAAATGGAGAACATCGATATCTGTGCAGTAACTGAGACCTGGTTCAAGGCTCCAGAGAGCACCCCTGCAATACCAGGCTACAACTCTTACCACACTTTTCGGCCACCAAACCAGGACCGAAACACTAAAGGTGGAGGAGTGTCAATATTCACCAAGGATATTCACACCACCAGGCTAGTTGGCCAACACAATGTGTCTGAAATTCTCCAAGTGCAACTAACACTAGGTAAGACTGCAATCCAAATTGTAGCTTGCTACAGATCCCCCACCATACACCAAGATTCTCACTACACCTTTCTAAATATACTGGAAAATATTAAGATAGAACCAAACACCCTAATACTGGGTGATTTTAACTACCCTGCCATTAACTGGGAAAACTACTCATGTCCCAACACCTTTGCGCAACGGTTCTTGGAATTCATAAATTCCAATGCCCTGGATCAACTAATCCATAGTCCCACCAGGGGCTCCAATATCCTAGACCTGGTCATTACCAACATGGGAAATCAATGCTCCATACCTATGATCACCCCTCGTTAGTCAGGTCTGACCATAAGCTAATCACCCTTAACATCCACATCCCACCCCACCCCCAGTAAAGAAACCACCATAAAAACTTCTCCAAAGCCAACTTCATGCTACTCAAGTCAGAAGTGACAAACTTCATAACACCCATGCAGACGGAACTGAAAGTTCAACTGCTGAATCCTACACTAAGGCACTGTACAAGCACATCCACTCATGCATGAATCGTGCCATCCCAAATAGAACCAAAATGCTCTCATCCAAAAAGGAAGCCAATCTGGTGGTCCCCTGCCATAAACAAACTTTACAACAAAAGGAAGAAACTTTTGCAGAAAAGAGGAAAATCCCAGGATGCAAAACTCCCTTACTAGCCTCAGTAAGAAACTGAGATGCCTCATAAAATCCTCCAAAGCTAGTTACGAGAATAAAATTGCCAAAGATTCCAAAGACAACCACAAAGCATTCTATAACTATGTCAAGAATCTAAATGGCAATGCTCAGATCTGCTCTGAGCTAAAACAGAATGGCATTAAATATACTGATCCAAAGGATATTGCCAATATCCTGGCAGATCGATTCAGTGTCAACTTCACACCCCCCTCACCCCTAAATGGCCCATCTCAATACCGGAAGATTGCCAACTTCCAGTAATAACGCACACACAGGTACAAAACGCACTCTCTAAAGCCAAGAATACAGCATCCATGGGACCAGATGACATCCCAGGCTGTGTACTACATGAACTACAATATGAACTGGCACCTCACCTAAATGTCATGTTTAATCATAGCCTCACCTCAGGTTTCGTGCCCACTGAGTGGCGCAGAGCTACAGTTATCCCAATCCACAAGGGGGGATCCACCTTGGATCCCGGAAACTACTGTCCCATCAGTCTGACAAGCCTTATCTGCAAGGCCATGGAGCGTATTATCATGGAACTTATAAACAAAGACATTGGCAACCTTCAAACACTGGACCTCACCCAGTTTGGGTTTGTGAAGGGCCGATCTTGTCTCCTGAACCTGATTGACTTCTTTGAATCAGTCTCCAGAGCCATGGACAAGGGTAAGGTGGTCCACACAGCCTATCTAGACCTTGCCAAGGCCTTTGACACCATCCCCACTCTGGAATCATAGATAAACTTACTAAGTTGGGCATTAATCCCTATGTCACCCAATGGGTTGCTAAATGGCTTACTGATAGAACCCACACTGTAAAAGTAGCCGACTCCAAATCCAGCTCCAGACAAGTGACAAGTGGAGTACCTCAGGGTTCAGTCCTGGGGCCGCTCTTGTTTGGCATCTACTTCTCTGAAGTACAGGTCAACACTAAGGGACTCTGGCTAACAAAGTTTGCAGATGACTGCAAACTGGGAGCCATTATTGAATCCCCAAATGATGTGGATACTCTACAAAAGGGCCTTACAGAAACAGATGCTTGGTGCCAGAGCCATGGGCTCAAGCTCAATGCCAAGAAATGTATTGTTATCCCCTTTGGGAAAAAAACATGTATCCATGAATTACCATATAGGTGGCAGTACACTAAACACAGAAAGTGTGATGAGACTTAGGGACACAGGTGGACAGTGGTCTCACCTTCAATAACCACATTGCCACAACAGTCAGGAAATCCTTCTATGTGGCACACCTCATCATGAAGGGCTTTTCATCCAGAAAAAAGGAGGTCATTGTCCCACTGTACTCATCCCTCATTAGACCCATTATAGAATACAACGCCCCATTTGGTATGTACCTCTCAAGACATCTGCAACAACTGGAAAGGCCTCAGAAATACCTCACTAAAAGAATCACAGGCCTAAAGCAGATGCCCTACGCTGACCGCCTTAAAAAACTCCAGCTATACTCTGTCGCATATCGCCTACTCAGAGGCGATCTCTGCTTAACATACAAGGCCATGTCAAACCCAGAGCTGTTGGACATGCTACACTTAAAGAAATCCCAATCCCTCAGAGCTACACGCCCAGGGATCTAAACCTTGTCATCACAATAAACAAAACATGCTGGAGGGATAGGTTCCTGACCCAGAGACTCCCCAGACTCTGGAATAGATTGCCCATACATGTCAAGCAGAGTGCCTCTTTGGACCTCTTTAAGAGGAACCTTGACGATTGGATGGGAGAAAGGAAATTCACCCCAGGGATCACGTCAGTCGCCCTGCTAGACAGGGGTCCAGGAAAGTAAATAATGTGGGAAGAAATAGCCAGGGAATTGTTATGGCTAGGCTTGTATAGGCCCTAGCGCTGATAGCCTAGTACCAATCTATGAACCTATGAACATTAAAATGCGGTTTTTAGCACTCACTATTTTTTGACTGAATGTACTTTCTATGGGTCTGAGTGAGTCGTGAACCAGTTTTGTTTTTATATCTACTTATTCCCTGCCTGTCCTGAAGACATTTTTCAGTTTTTACTGCTCATACTGCCCAGTTAATAAAAGTGCCTGTACATTTAAACTATTTATTGTCAGTTTATCTTTGATTGTAACCTACTGTTGGTGTTGCACTTCAGCGGGACGACTGTGTTTCTCCCACCCCTCCTTAGTTATTATTTGCAAACTGCAGTGGTTTTTGTTAACGGTTATGTTTTTTTTTTTACTACTTTTCATTTGCTCTTGCCCAACTCCACTGCCCTACAACTGGTGCTTATTTGCTGTTACTTTCAGCAGTTGCCTTACTCCTGTGCAGTTAAACATTATTTAGACATTAGTTATTTAACTACTGGTCTTTTGTTTTACATCTATTCTGGTGTTCATCTGCATTATTAGTGGTTTATCTTACAGCAAACACTTTAAACTTATCCGTTTAACTGCCAGGAATAACAGGAAAGGCTTTTTATCTTTTTTAAGTTTTATTACTTACATTTTTTAGCTTTTTCCTGACTGGCTTTGGACACTGACACAAACATTGGGCTGAGGTTCTACCTGCTCGGGTTCACTCTGCTCTCCTACCCTACCCCCCCCCATTCCCACCCACCCACTCTTTCACTACTTTTATACCTAAGTAAACCACATCCATTACCAAACTCTCCAATCATGACTCTCCCCACACCCTTACATACCCCTCCCACCACTAACTCTTATATTTCACTCTCCCACAATCAACACTATCACAGCTGTATAACCATCACCTCATCACAGCTCCCCTCCCTAATTACTCTACTCTACTTCCCCTATTTTTTTTCTTTCATGTCCTTTACTATGGTGCTCTACTGATCATTACACCACTACACAAATCTTTTATGTTTTCTCTACCTAGCATGTTATGCCACTGACTTCCATAATTATAATATTAAATACTATCATAACCCAACACTCAGTCAGACTGTTCCTCAACTTCCATTTACACATTACAGTCACATCAGCCCTCAACCATACTACAACTACAGCATTCTTCCCTTTCATACATATGCACTCCACCAACCCTCGGCTCTCCACATTCAGGTATAATCAACTAATGGACAACTCAAAAACCTAGTATTGCACTCCTTAACACACATTAAACTACAGGCAGATATCCACCCCAACCCTGGCCCCAGCTACCACTTCTCTCCCAATCAACAATGCCTCCCAAACTCCATTTCTACTACAACAAACCAAAATCTCACTGAAACAACTCTAAATACCTCACTACCTATAACCTCTAACTCAGATTTACTAATAACCAATTTCAATCTCAGAAGCTATGTAAATAAAATTACTGATTTCCACGCTACCTTGGCCACCTACTATCCAGACATAGCTGTCATAACAGAAAACTGGTTAAAACCCCACATCAGAGACTCAGAAATTACATCAAAATGGATGCAATATTATTAGACAAGACAGACTAAACAAACGAGGTAGTGGTGTAGCAATTAAGTATAAAGACTCCTTAAAAGCAGAAAAACTACATTGTACTTCCATAGACATACCCAGCACTGAAATTCTGATCACACACCTACAAATTAATCCCCACAAAGCCATTAATATCATAGCCACCTACCTGTCTCCTGGTAACAAACTTCTCAGCATTGAATCCCTCCTTTCTTGGTCTGCTTCATCTTTCAGCCAGGAAACTATCACTTTAGGTGACTTTAATCTCGACTGTCTCTCCTGCTCCTCTAACTGCACTACCATTTCACGCAAACTATAAGCCGTCCCACTCGCACTGATAAACATTCCAAGAAACAGTCATTACTTGACTGGATATTAACCAATACCAGGCTGGCTGCCTATCAGTCACACTAAGTGATCATGCTCCTACATATCTATCAAGAAAAAGAATTCAAACCCAAACCTTCTCACCCTTGAAATACACTCATAGCAATAAAAACGTCTCCCCTGATACATTTAATCTGCTACTTCAACATTGTGATTAGTCCCCATTAAAAAACCTACAACTAGACCTTGCAGTGAAATACTTCAACAACAAATTCCTTGACATCTTAAACAATCTTGTCCCCACCAGAAAAACACACTCCAAATCCAAACAATTACCATAGTTATCTAATGACACTAAACTTCTAATTACACAAAGGGATAGAGCATGGTCTCTATATCATACCACCAAAGACAAAATTGATTTCTCCTTATATCAGCAATTAAGAAACCATGCTAAGAAACAAATCAACAATGATAAAAAAAAATAATTTCAAACCTGTCAACAAAAGCACCTGTACAACTCTCAAAACTTCTGGAAAAATATTAACTACCTCCTTAACTCTGGGAAAAACTCTACCCCTGCTCCCTCCACATCTAACTCCACTGAGCCCTTAGCCTCACAGTTCAACTCTCACTTTATCAACTCTATCACCTCTGTCCTAGACAGTAAACAATACCTACCTCTCACAGTCCTCTCCCCAACCACTGAGAACATAAAACTATTTCTCTTTTAAACCCATTCAAACTACATTAAAAACGCCAAAGTAAATTAAAACCCTGCTGTCTTGCTGCCGATCAACTTCCTAACAAATTCTTAAAAGTAGCTGTTCCATCCATTGCCTACCCCATATCCATCCTAATCAATCACTCTATCTCCAAACAGTATGTGCCTCAACTCTGGAAAATTTCTCACATCATTCCCCTTCATAAAGGTGGTCCTTCTAGAGATATTTCAAACTACCATCCCTTTGTCATTCTCTCTCCCATAGCTAAAATCCTAGAAAAATGTATACACCAATAACTCCTGAATCATCTCACTACTAACAACCTACTATCCATCTCTCAGCATGGCTTCAGACCTAAACATAGTACAAACACAGCACTAATAACCTTTACTGATATCATTTGTGATCTCAAAAATGAAGGACAACTAGTCTCAGCAATTTCCTGGATATGTCCAAAGCCTTTGACACTGTATCCCCTCAACTGCTACTCAACAAACATGCAACATACAACCTCAGTTCATCTTTCCTAACATGGTTTTACAGTTGTCAAACTGTCAACAGTCCACAAAATGGGAGAACAAACTATACCCCAAGGATCCATACTTGGTCCCCTACTCTTTGTCATATTTACCAACAAGCTAAATTCTGCTACTCAACTTGCTACTATCATCCAATATGCAGATGATTCCTCTCTTACCTGCTGAGCCTTTTCCCCACAAGAACTTCAACACAAAAATGCAAAAATCTTTCCAGGACATTGAAAATTACTTCTCCAGCCATCAGCTCACCCTAAGTCCAAGCAAGACTAAGCTAATGATTTTCACAGACAAATCATCCAAGCTTGGCTCACTATCTTTCTCTATTCATTCCTCTAATGGAACAATAATTGAACCTACAACTCAGACCAAGCTCCTAGTTGTTACAATAGATGTCCATATCAAACCTGACGCTCTCTATAGGACAAAACCTTACTTTACACACCAAGCCAGACTAGTCACAGCTAGATCTCACTTACCATCTACCCTCCTCTACTGCTCACATATTTTCACCAATCTATGTAAGGCTAACCTTAATAACCTAGACTCTTGCTATAACAAAATAGCTACGTTTGCTGCCAATTATCCCCATAAAGCCCATCACTGTTCCACTCTAACAACTCAACTGGCTGGAACTTCCCAATCTGTTATCAACTAAACCAACATTACCTTTGCCCACAAAGTTATACACAACCCAGGTAACTGCCCTGCACTTTCATTCCTGCTCCAACCCAACTTTAACTGCAGGTCCCTTATGTCTTCTGACAGACTAAAGCTAAAAGTTACTCAGTCTTACAACTATCATGGTGACTCCCTCTACTCCAATAAAAAAGCTAAGGTCTGGAATGCTCTTCCTCAGCACATCCAAAATAATCCCAGTACTTCTTCATTAAAAAAAAAAAGCCTAAAAGACTATCTCAATTCCAAATGAGTCTGCTCCTGTATTTCTTCTGGCTAATTTCTTTCTCTTATTACTTCACAGCTCTCTTCTCATGTACCTCTTTTTCAGCACCTTTAAGCAACTTGTTCTTATATCCCATGTCTTTTTCTGTTAGATGTTTTTTTTTAATATTCCAGTTATCAAAATCTTTGTGTTATGTTATACAATTTGTTTCTTAAGAAACTTGGTATTCATATACTTAGTTTTATATTTGTGTTCATAACTACAAGTTTTCTAATTGTTACTGTACTGGAGCTTTTCTCCCCGGGTCTCCACTGAAAACAGGCAACTTGCCCAGTCGGACACTACCCAGTTAACAAACGTCAGTAAATAAATAAAAATAAATAAACTAAATGTTTTACAGCAGTAGACTTAATTAAAGCTAGAGACTTAATTAAAGCTATAGCTGCTAGGTGAGGTTTGGGAAGAGAGTATAAAAACTTAAAAGACTGAGGAACTTTATACATCCTATCTGCATTTTTTGGGGCAGCTGGTTGACTATCAGGAAAATTACAGGCAGTAATACACATCATCCAACTGGAGGAATAGATGAATGTTCTGGAAATTCTTTCAGTAACAGCTTATGGTATTTTCTTAGGGAATGAGAAACCTATGTGTTCTCCCACTGAAAACACTGGGACATTCTGGAAATAGTCACGGAGAGAAACTGTCCATACATCTTACTGTCTAGATTCAAAATCCTGAATATCTTAAGGAAAAGAGGCATTCCTCTTTCTATTTACAGAAACTATTTTATAAAAAGGATCCACAGCTTGAATTACACCCTGAGCCAGACCTAGTAAACTACTCCTGTCCAAGGAAATTTGAGGAAGAATTCGATACACGTGTAGTTTTCTGTTTCTTTTTGACAGGAAAAACAGGGTCAATAGTGTTATTAATGGCAACAACAGCTTCCCCAGGGATGGGCACAACATTCTGACAAAAGAGGGAAGCCTTTCCTATTTCCTCTCCCAGAACCAAAAAGAGTGGCTCTGTCTTGTCCACTGAGAGGACCCTAACAACTGCAGATGATGTGACTAACTTCCTGGTGCTACACCACAGGGATGCAGGACAAAAGATGAGTGGTCTAAGGTACAACTAATGGCCACAGTACAGTCACCTACCTGTGGTTGAGGCAAATTGCTAGCCTACTACGGTAGTGGCAAAGCCTGTTTGCCTTTTTTTTTGGTGGCTGGAAGAGGTGCCTTTTTCCTAGGGAAAAACAAGCAGCAAAGTCTTTAAAAGTTTTTTTTTCCACAGTAAAAACCACTTTATCACACTTTGCCAGCCCCAAAACATAAAATAAACACTATTTTCCACAACAAGAATAATGCTTTTAAATACTTTAAACAACTTTTAAATTTACTGGAAAAAAAGAGTGCTCTTGTTTAAAAGTACAATACAGTCTTGTGAAAGTCTGTTAAAATACAAACTCCTAACTTTAAAATGACTTTCCTCAACAGGAAAGTGTTAACAAACAAATATTTTAAAATGGAAGGTTTTTTTTCCCCCAAAGGTAACTTCTCTGTCCAGCAATGGAACAGGACAAGCTGACCCCTGATCCTTGAAAGCCTCAGGAATGTACTCTTCAGTGACAAGAAAGCTCTTGAAGGGCTTGGCACCCACATCTGCCTTTTTAGTCAACTCAGCTTGAGCTGACTAATGGTTTGGGTGCATGGAAGGTGATCTGAAGCTTTGGAAGCTGGCAGTCTAATATATTCCTGTAGGATATAACCCATACAGCTTAGGCTACAGCAGCAGTAAGCTGTTTTATTTATTTAAAGCAAAACTTGAACAATGCTATAATAAAATGAACAAATCTGCAGTACCCCTTTCAGACCCCACAAATGTATGGCACTAAAAAGCTTAAACTGGTTAGAACTACCCCATTAACTAACATATGCACAGCTTCGTACCACCTACAAAATTATCCAGCATCCATCTACTTGTCCAGCACTAAATACCATTTTACACAACTATGTTCCCACTCAGTCATAACAATAAAATGACCAAAAACTTCCATTTGACCACAAACCTATCAAATCTGTTGGGCATAGTCTGTACTCATACCATGTTGCTAAGGCCTGGAACTCCTTACCTGTATCCATCAGGTCAGTACCCTTCTTCAAGTCCTTTAAAAACATTCTGAAAGACTTCCTAGCCAAAATGTGGGTCTGTTCTTGCTCGATCCCATGGTAAACTATATCCATAAATATGGACAAGTGCTTCTTCATAACTTTCACCTCCTTACATCTATCAATTTCTCTCCTGACTATGTATCTAAATATGCCATAACCTCTTTTTTTCTCTCACTTCATATTGCAATTCCTCCTTGTATTCTACTAACTTAATTTTAAGTTCTCTAAACTGGCTAAAATTTATTTCAATATTACATCATTGTCACATAAGTTGTATCTATTTTCAACCAACAGTGTCACATTATGTTTAATTTGGTTTACTTATTTAAACTGCAAATGTTTTGTATCATTTTTGTAGATTATAAACTTTTTGTTCTTAAAATGTTTTTATAATACTTTGTAGCTTATCTTCCTGGGCCTCTGCTAAAAAAAGGGCACCTACCCAGTTGAACTTTCCCAGTAATTCAACGTAGGTTTCTTTTTTGATGACAGTGAGACAGGGAAAAGTAACAACTAAACAGCGAATAAGTGCATGATAAAAAAAGGAGAAATCGGATGAGTGAAGCTGTCTGGCATACGTATGGACAGCAGATGGGACTAGAGCCTTGTTGTTGTTCTTTCGGCTTTTCCTGGTTAGAGGTCACCACAGCGGAACTCCGGTCTGCTAATGATTGGCAGTAAATTTTTATAGTGGCGAGGCGCCAGCTTGACGCCCAACCTTCAACGAAGGCACGCCCATTTTACGCATGTCTTTCAAACGCCATTCGACCGTGGGGAGGACATGCAGACGCCACAGAGAAGGCACTCCAGCCGAGAATTAGCAGAAAATGGTACACAACATGATTTCCCAGAAATCTGTTATCAAATCCAGGACGTTTAGAATACATAGGAGGAAACGGCTACATAAATGTTTTTATACTTCTAAATAAGCTGAATGGTATGTTTTAGTGATCTCTCTCAATTGCTGGTGATGCGAAGATGGGGCAAATGCAGATGGTTGACATATAGTATCACAGGTAATTACTAGCTTTTTGATTTATGAGGATATTCTGGACATGTCCTAAATCAGGCTATTTTAGGGAAAAGCTGGCAGAGGTGTGGGATACAGGACAAATGAAGATGGGCGAAGTATGTTATGGAAATGTCCTACATTAGGCTGATTTAGAAAGAGCTGTCAGAGTTACTGCACACACTTCAGTCACCTTGAACAGAACCTGGTCGATGTTGCTTACAAAATGTAATAGCAAAGGATGGACCTGCTGTGAGACAGCAGTGCTGGAGCTTCTAATGCTAGTTGCAAAAAAAAAAAAAAAAAAAAAAAAAAAAAAGTCATCACAAGGAGATGGAAATCGAAAAAATTATAGATGAGGTATAGAACACCAAGGATGCGGAGTCAGGCAGAATGTGTAGTAACCGAGTGGCATGGCTTCTACATACAAGGAAGAAGTAAATACTGTGGGTATCCTGTCTGGTACCCCTCCCCCCAACCACAGGGTTACAGGGAGGGTTTATATCAAGTTTGTTCACTTCTTCTCAACTGTATGACTTTGCACTGTGACAGCTAAGTAGGTGAAAAGAATAGTTTGTCGGTGATATGCAAATTATTTTAGGAAATACAAATATATGAAGGAAAAGTGTGGTTTCACACTGGGTAGGCAGTAGAGAAGACAGAACTGTGCTGATAAAAACAAGGCAAATCTCAACACAGATTATCACCCAATTATGAGAAAATAATTGCACATTAATGTTTTTTGTACTAAGCAATGCATTACAGGTATTTAAAGGCTGTATAACATCAATTACATCTTTTGGATTAACTAGCAATGGCAATTAACAAGGTTTTAACTGTTTTAAATAAACAGTATGTCTTTATTTTTAAGTAACTTAAAATATTTTTTTTTCTTTCAAGTAAGTAACACGTAAAAAAACACACACAGTATCATAGAATATATGCCTGATTTAACCAGTGTTGTATAACCATACTTCTAAAAATATACCCTGGGTTTTATTTTTAGTCAGTTCACTGAGGCATTTTTTTAAATAGCATGTTACTGCATGGCTATTCCACATGTATGTTCATTCACATCAAAAATAAATCCAACACTTTTAACACGTCAGCTTGCAAAATCTTTAAATTACTGCATCTGCTGCAAGTCTGTTGTATGACAGGAATAAGACCCTCCACTGTATGATGTATTACTGGATGTCAGGACTTTTTAGGTGCACAAGTCACTCAAAAATGCCAGAGGCAGGCATATATTCTACGATACTGTGTGTGTTAAAGAGTTATATTCCTTAAATGAAGAGTAATCCAAACCTGTCCAAAAACAGAACACAAGAGAAGAAGCAAGGAGTGGTTATGCAGTAAAAGAGGTCTAACATTTTTAGATAAGCATACATATGTGTGTGTGTGTGTGTGTGTGTGTGCATATATATATATATATATATATATATATATATATATATATATATATATACACACACACACACACACATATATATATATATACATATATATATATATATATATATATATATATATGTATAGATCTAGGACTATTGAATGAAAGTTCAATAGTCCGAATCCACAATCACCGAACACACTTTAATTATAGTGCTTTCACAGAAAAAGCGCTTTCGTTAAAGTGCGTTAAAAAAAACAAAACAATAAATCTACTTTTATGCAGGGGGCAAGCCCCCCTGCACTCCCCCATGTGGGGGGCTGTGCCCACACCCCACCTACTTTAATATTCTCACTCCAAGATCGCACTACAGTGAGGGAAAGGGAATATTCCCTTATCCGCACCGTAGTACGATCTCCACAGCAGTCATTCCCCCATGACTCCCTCTAGCTGCAGGAATACTTCCACAAAAGTGCTTTTTTGATAAAATCCATGGATGCTAGGTGGGACCTTTATTACAACATGCGCAGTCTGTAGTACCCAGAATTTTGAGGGGGGTGGCTGATGTCATAGAAACCATGAATGGTGGTGGTAATCTGACCCCTTCTGTGCTGGAGAAACAGTTATGCAAATCAACATGTACAAGTATTGTACTGAGGAATGTAATGAGTGTTGCACAGGTTGATGCCTGTGATATACATACATACATATATATATATATATATATATATATATATATATATATATGGGCTTTTTGTTGGAGAAATCGGATATCGGATGCAGAGCAGATCAGGGTTGTGTCGTCAGCGTACTGGACTATGTCAGCTTTTGTGGTTGCTAAGTGAAGCTGGTTTGTAAAGATGTTAAAGAGAAGGGGGCCGAGAATTGAACCTTGCGGTATGCCTAGTGTGACAGGGAGTGGAGAGGTTAGGGAGTTAAGCCATTTGACAGACTGTTGATGGTTGTCTAGGTAATTCTGGGGTTGTCGATGTTGAGTTCAGAGAGGCAGGTTAAGAGTTTGTTGTGGGAGACTGCACCAAATGCTTTGGAAAAGACTAGAAAGGTAGCGGAGACTAGTTTGTCTTAGTTCCTAAATGAGTTTAAAGTGTTGGTAAAGTTAATTAGGGTGGTGGTGGTGCTATGGGATGGGTGAAATCCATGCTGAGTTTTGGAAAGTAGGTTATTGGAGAGAAGGTAGGTGAGGAGTTGGTGATGGATGCACTTTTCTAGAATCTTTGATAGGGCTGAAAGGATCACAATGCGTCGGTAGTTACTTTGTGAGGATCTAGTCTAATATGGATTCACTTTTAGTGGAGCTATCAATGTGTGTGGGTGTATGTATGAGTTGGGTGAAGTTATAAAGGTTAATATGACTGGTGGGTGTTGGAGAGTGGATAGCGTTACAGTCGATGTTGACATCACCTGGGACTACAGTTTCATGGGGAAGGGAGTGGGAAGTCCAGTGAACTATTGATTCTGGGGTGGTCAGGTTGTCGCCTGCAGGTATGTAAATCCCGAGTAAGTTTAGATCCTTGTGTTGGTTTAAGTGAAGTTTTGCACATATAGTTTCTGCATTTTTGAAGTCTGGGGATTCATTTTGTAAAAGCTGATGTTTTAAGTTAGTTTTGTGAAGCAGGGCAATGCCACCACCTCTTGTGTGCACTCTGTTAACCCTTTGAATGTTGTATCTGGGTGGGGTTATGTAGTTATCCTTGATATGTGGTTTAAGCCACCATGTCTCTGTAATGAACATTAGGTCGGGGTTATATATAGAGATAGCAGAATGTAGTTTTATTTTGCTCACAATACTGCGATTATTCAAGTCGAGTATTAGTAAGTTGATGGGTTTATGTTTAAATGGAAGGTGGGAATTGCATGTGTTAGTTGGAATTGTTGCTGGGCCAGGGTTGGGGTGAATATCTCCTCCTAGTAGTAACTGGGCTGCTATGGTGGTAATTGTTTTAAGGTATAGCATTATTACAGAGTGGAATCTGAGACTTGGTTGTTTTTTGGATGGAGAAATATAAACAGGTGAGGTGAGTTGGAAGAAGGATTGTTTATAGATGGCTGGGAATGCGAATATATGTCTGGAGGGGTAGGGTGGGGGATTTGAGATCATTATAATGGGTGAGTGTAAAGTGATAAGAGATACTGACAGAGGCTATGGAGATACATATAAATAAAGAAACTAGTAGTAAGGGAATTTTAGGGTGTGGGTTTATTTTGTGTGTGACTGGATTGGATGGTGGGTGTGGTACAGAGGGTCAAGTGATTTGGAGTAGGGATAAATCTGCAAGTAGCGGGGGCAGGTGGGAAATGGGGGCAGGGTAGGGGAGCGGAGTGAGCCCAAGCACAGCAAGGGCGAACAGAACGCAGTTGAAATCACCAGCAGTGCAGAAGTGGCACCAAAAAACAATCAGTCATGTAGCTAAAGTTGGCCCGGTGAGTAAACTAATTCTGTATCTGGCTCAAAGGTTAGGGTATTAGGTTACAGTATTACAATTTGTTGTAAAATGCTGAGAGGGAGCAGACATATAAATATCTGTAATATTGTAAGCATTTTCAATAACAGCTACTATGCATTTAGGATAGTGCATGTTTGCCAGAAGCCTAGAAGAGAAAGGGTTACACTGTCACAGAAGGAGACACTATTCCTCCATTAAAAGTGAATGGATTTATAGGAATTAAAAGAGGAAAAGGGAACTTGCAAAATAAGCCAAAAGGTAAGCTTATTTGACAGCTAACAATGCAGCAGTAACAAGTCTGGCTAAGAATGCAGCAGCAGGACCATTGATGTCACATTTTTACCTGCCACAATTTCAGTAACAGACAGGAGACACTGAAAAAGAAAAAGAGAGTCTAAATGGGGTACACAGGCCACCTTTGGCAACCAGTCATCATTCACACTGTCATCGATTCCCTTTTCCCTTTCACTGTGCATACAAGAAGAGCATTTGCAGCTGTGTAGTGGCCCTGTTTACACAAGGCAAGATATGTTATGCAAATTAAGGGGGATAAAGTTGGATGTGGTTAAACAGAGCCTTCTACATACAGCTTGTGCTCAACAGAATCCAGTGAGGACTGTCCATGTGTGAGCTGCCCACCTAACCCAACTCACAGGCTGAGAGGAGAAAATCCAAAGAGGTTTCACTGTTTCCCCTTCCAAAGGAAATATGCAGTTTGATTACTGCTGATAACTCCACTCTCTGAGTAAAGAAACTCTCCCCAAGAGACTGCTGGGAAACTGCAGGGGGTTAGCTGAAAATAATACCTCAGTGGGAGGAGTTACTGTATCCGTGGGAGGAGTTAATGCCTCAGTAGGAAGAGTTAATCCCTCAATAGGAGGATGGCAAAGTAAGCAAAGTCAAACAAGAAAGCCCAGCTCAAGTGTAAATTGCTGTGTATAAACCAATAAACCCCCTCCCTTCCTGCATATGTAAACATCAGACCTGTTGCAAAAGATGAATCAAACTTTAAAGGAAAACATAATTCAAATACAGTTAAGAGATGGCTGCAGGCCTTGCCTGCTGCATTACTGAAGATAAATAATAAAACTGCGGGATTAACACCATACAAACTAAAAGGAGAGGCAATGAAATGGCCAATGGGGACTGAAAAAGGAACCAGGGAAATGGGTAAAGCAACTAGAATACCTAAGTCAACTGGCTAGGAAGCATCATCAGAAACAGCAAACTGCAGCTGTTTCCCTCATGCAGGACTTAACTTCTCCTGGTTAGGACTACAAAAAGAAGAGGATCCTACCCAGTATTATTAATCAGCGGCACGTATAGCTCTCAACTGCTTAGTGGGTGAATTCTGGACAAAGCCAAATATAATGTGGAAGGAGGCAGAGGCCCAAAATCAGGGACAGATTAAAACTATTGTACTTAGAAATTTGCAAAAGTAACAGGTTTTGCATTAGCATGCATTTCTGAAGGGCACTGTGTCTAAAACTCCAATATCTGTCATTTACTGACTTCAATCCTGGCAACATCCATGTATCCATGTTTTTAGAAGTTTGACTAAAACAATTTATGCCTTTTCTGTAACAGCTGACTCAGACAGCACTAAAGTCCTTACCAGGACCCACACAACCATCTAGCAACAGGGACACCAAAAGAGTTGGATCAGTAGGCTAGGTACCTAAGAACTGTGTTCAGCTTGTGTTTGTTGTCTTTACGGCTGTGTGGTGAAACAGAACTTATATATTGTGATACATACAGATCACAAGTGGACATTTCTCAGTGAAGACAGGAGACTGGCATTAGGGGTGCGACACAGGTACAGCTGCCCTGAGCTAGTGTGGTACTATAATTACCAAAAGGAACATTTGGTAACAAAGTATGTTAGACTACATCCTTTACACTTGTTTGAATGATTAGGATGCAATTTGATGCACGTGCCTTTGGCTCTACATGATTGTCACTGTTGAAGTGACACTCCGATCCCATGTGCAACAAATGGGAAAAAGGGGTTGGGGATGGATAGATGGATCTAAATGACAAAGCTAAAACAAGATCTTTGTACAGTCTATGCAGCACTGGCTCTTTGGGAATGGGGAGTGGATGCAGTTTAGGTGTGAAAACTACTGTCAACTACACTGCCACATTAAATTAGAAATGTTTTCAGATAAGAAAAACTCAGATAATCCTGAAAATATCTCCTGCACACAGTTTGTTTATGTCTTTCGGCTTTTCCTGGTTAGGGGTCGCCACAGCGGAACTCTGGTCCGCTAATGACTGGCAGTAGATTTTTATGTACTGGCTTGCCGGGCCTAATGCACAACATTCAATGAAGGAACGCCCATTCACGCATGTCGCCACACAGAAGACGCTCTGAGAATCGAACGGGCAACGTCTAACTGTGAGGCGATAATGATACCGCAGCACCACCACCGCAGTACATCTCCTGCACACAGTAATGGCATAAAATGCAGTGTCAGTGGCACAACAAGCACCATACTCACATTTGGTGCAGAAGGCTGTGGGTTCTATTCCCACACCAGGTACACTGATTGTTGACAGTGCAGTGCAACGTAAGGGGGGTGTTGCACTCCTGAGTGTGCAGTCCTTCAGATGAGATGTTAAACCAAGGTTTCACCTGCTTGAGTTGGTGGTACCTCAAGTATATATAAAAGACCCCACATCTTCAATTGAAAAGAGCAGCAGAAGTTCTCTGATGCCCTGACCAAATTTTCCCTAGTAGTATAAATACTACCTCAGGTCTCCACTGAAGAGAGACTTCCAGTATAGTGGTACTAACCTAGTCAACAAAGGATAAACAAATAAATAAATAAATAAATAAATATAGGTTTGCAAATGTTTGCAAAAACTGTAAACGAAGAATGTAGGAATTAAGACATATATATATGTATATATATATATATATATATATATATATATATATATATAAACCCTGAACTGCATTCCCTCCTAGTAATTAACACTTGATACTGTATTTGTAAAAGTAAAACTACTTTTATGTGGATTAAACGTTTGTTCCATTAGAGGGTTCCAAGAAAACCATTAATGACATTCAGAATCTCAGTGAGCCAAATAGTTAAAAAGGAAAGAACCAGCATTTTTTTGAAGTGCAAACACAAAAGGATGGACTGCAGTCAGCTAGTCTACAAGTAAGATGAACAGCCAGCATGTGGGTGGATGCCCTCGTAGGTGGAGAGGCATAGTCTGTAGTTAGCTAGTCTACAAGTAAGGTGAATAGCTAGCATATGGGAGGACAAGCATGCAGGTGGAAATCACTGTGACTCAGGTGCTCACATCAGGCATAGTAGGTTGTATTAGAGCTATAACAAATGCTCTTATTTCCAAGATGCTTACAAGGACACATAGCACCTTCCTGACCTGCCTGAATAAGCCTTCTGAAATGCCGTTGTTCCCCACTCAGAGGAATGTTCTCAAGTCTAGTCAGGGGAGGTTTGATTACCATCAGAAACAGGGACAAATAACATAAAGGAAAACATTTGTTGATCCTTTGCACTGACACTCTCTTTCTCACCAAGGCACCAGCATGGAAACCAGCTAAGTTCTGCAGTGTAACTAGTGTGCGTCATCCTTCAGGTAGCAGCAAAAGCAAACTAAAAAGGGGATATCTTCTGAGCTGACTACAAACGGGAAACCAAGGGATTCTAAATCCTAGGCCTATAGAAAAAAAAACGCTACCACTAGTGTGCACATTTTCACAGGTCAGCAAAATAATGTTTTAAGAGTAAATTTACTTTAGTAAACTATACAGCAAACTATGGCAGTGGATATGAACAGAGCCATACAAGTGTGGTATTCTCAGGCCTAGTATTTAGAAGCCTAGCTCAGCATTCCCATACTCATTATTAGCCCTTATATTTTGCAATATGAATCTCCATAGATGGGCCACACAAGTATGAGTCTCATGTTGGGTACTTACATTTCTCACTCTCAAAATACCATTTCACTGTAGGTATCAGTTTGGTCAGCATGAGTTAAAACAGACAGGCAAACAACAGTGCTCCACCCAAGTCCAGGTTCCAACAAGATAAGGGAAAAGAAAAACATAACAAGTGATCCCAAGTTTGTTTTTCCTCCTTTAGACACAGGAAGAGGAACTTTCAAAATTTTCGGAGCTTTTCTCCTCGGGCCTCCACTGAAAATGGACATGTATCCAGTTGGACTAGCCCGGTTAACAAATGTAAAATAAAATAAAATAAAAATAAAATAAATTTCTAGAGTTTAAAAAAGAGGTAACTTTAAACAGGTACTGCACTCAACATCAATGGGATATTCAACAGATCTCTCAAAAATACTGGTATTGATGCAAATTCTCCAATCATCTTTTCATCAATTAAGCACCACCACACAACAGTGTCCTCTGTTCTGGAATAATGACGATGATGGGGAAACTACTACCTTATTAATTACGATTTCACAGACAGTCAGGTCAGCTTTTTCCCACTGTCAATTTTCACAATGATGTACAGCAATTAATGAAAAAGTTACTTTTGCTATTATTAAGAGCTGATTTACTATCCTATAACACTTGCTGATATGTACTGATTCAAAGCATCTCACACAGGTTCTGCAGTAATGTGTGCAATGGTTTTCACTTCTGCACATACTGTGTTTATTTGGTTACAATGTAACCTTTGAACTTCAGTGTACTGGTCACTAAATTTATGTCTGTAACTTTGACGTTTTTGAGTTGTACTCCCTAGGCCTCTGCTGAAAATTAATCTAGCCTGCCCAGGGCATTCTGATAAAACAATAAAACCAAATCCAAACAAATGACGTATCCCTCCAATTTCTGCAAAACACTGCAATACAAAAGGTCCTCCATCATCAAAACGATATAGGGTTTTACTCTAAAGTGCTTCTGAATAATCCCAAAGAATAAGAACTAAGAAAACATCTAGAGATCACTTTCCTGAAAACATTAATAAAAAATAAGGAACTGAAGATGTTCCCTCTTAAGACTACAAACATGACATAAAACCACGCCTTAATGTTAATTATGGATACAAAAATATGTCTACCTTCACACTGCCTTCTGTAATTTTCATAGGAGGTTCCAGGGATTTCGGATGGGAAGCTTCCAGTTTTAGGTCACAGCTCTTCCTTTTAGTCTATCATGAGCATTCAGTGTGCTTACAAAGTGCTCATCTTCGGTATTGCCTGCCTGAGGACTCATCACATAATTTACTGTGCAGCCGGCTTTATAATAATGTCAAAGTTTCAACTTCATACCCATGTACCTGTAGCAATGCAATGCCTCAACAATTTGGAAATTCCATCAACCATTCCAAATCTTCACTCTGTTCTAAATAAAAGATTAAACTTATGGGGCCAATGATGGATTCCTAACTATCTGAAGTGCTTCTCCTGGGAGGAACTGGTACCCAGGAGTTAGCAGTATCTACTCTACAGGTATCCAAAGAAAAGAACCTCTTGGCAACACAATAGTTCAGGACTCTGCAATTTATTTCCTACTACAGTTTGCTGACATCGCATGATGCACACATGCAATAATGGGTTGGAGGACTGACATAATGGTTAAGGTCTTTACCTAAAAAATACAAGGTACAAAGTTTGATTCTGTCCTCTGGTTATAGGCTAGGCTTGTAACAGTCTGCAGACTGACATCTTAGTATTTATCTTTGAACTCTATAAATCTTCAATGGGTCCTCAAAAAATGTCTGGATTCATGCCAACAAGGACTCCATGCAACAATTAATTCCACACACCTGCGAACCCTGGCATTTTCCAATTCAAGACAAACAAACAGTAATGTGGTAGAACACAGGAAGGAAGAAGCATGATTTTAAAGGCTATGCAGTGGCAATTTGGGAGAGATGACTCTACCAGGACACTCATCTATTGAGCAAGCAAAATGCACTACTGGAGTCTCTCTGCAGGCACAGTACCTTGTCTCAGGAACAGCAAATGGAAACTCTGAACATCAGGATGATACGACTTGACAGTGGTCTTCAGTGGATTGTATGCATCACCTCAAAGTAAGGACGCAAGAGCCTTCTGCATGCCCTTACCATCACCCAGAAAAATGGATGATATATGCCTCCTCTCTATCGTCTAACTAAAGACTCTTCTGAATGCTTTTCTTCTCCTGAAGATGAAGACAGATAAGACCAACATTTTACTGAATAACTGCCCCAAACAAACCCTTCTCTGTCGGAGATGACCTTTCCCCCTCCAATGCTGGTCTCTGAGACAAAAGCTCCTTTGTCTGTCCTACACTGAAGAAGGCAATTCCTGCCGAAACCGGTCTGAGTATTTTTGGAAATAAAGGACTTCTCATTTGTTTCAGCATCTGTGTCTGCTTTTTGCTGGCCATTTTTTGTTTGTGCAGCTATTGGTGTGGCCGTGCATTCCCCCGTGCATAGGACGTTGTTTGGACAAAAGCTCCTTTGTCAGTAAGAAGAAGCAATTATGCAACCCAGGAATCAATCGGTATGCATTTGGAATGTCAGTATAATGCCAAATATGGCCTCCTTATCAAAAGGGGAGCATCTGGGGTTCAACAGGTGTCACAATTGCCTCTTATGCCACAAAGATCAGAAAGCTGTAAGTTCTATCCCTATTTCAGGTGCTTTCATTCATATTCTACAACTACCACTGTACTGCAAGATGATAGAGTACTGCACTCCTAAGATGGCGATCTTTTAATGAGACATTAAAACTGGCATCTCATCTTTCTGAGTTGTTATTAGTACTGGTGGACATTTAAGATGCCATGGCACGGGTCTATGTTATAACAGCGAACGATAAAAAGATCGAACACTGTTCTAACGAACCCAAAACAGCGAAAACGTAAATGAGGAACTACCAGAACAGCGAATCCCCCCCCCCCACCCCAAGGAATAAAATTGCTGTTCCAAAAAAAAAAAAAACCACACTAAACACTATTTTAAGTGGGGGTCTGTGCCCCCCATAACCCCCCTACTTAAATATACCAACTCTGAGATCGCACTACAGTGCCGAAAACAGCAAAGTGACAGAAGCGGCCAAGCGACTTCTTTCCCAGGGAAAAAATTTGTTTAAAAGCCGCTTCATCATTTTGTGTTTTCGACATTTACAGTTTGACCAAGATGCATTCGACAGAATGTGTCTTCGGTCTTCTGATAGGAACCCCATGGCACTTATCAGGGAAAGAGTAGGGGAGTTTCAAGACTATTCTAGCCAAATCATCCTTTAGATGTTGTAATGAAAACAAGTTACAGGCTTAACGGGACAATCTAGTCACAAAAGTAAACAAACAGGCAGTAATCTGGCCTAATGTGCACACGTTCACCAAACATTTCAAACTGCACATTCACTTCAGTGGTAGAGCTGGCTTCTTCTAAATGTCCACCATCCTGGATTCCCAGGAGGGAAGGGTTGGCATTATGGTTAAGGTCTTTACCTCCTCAGAATCAGGATTTGATTCTGACCTTGGGTTACTAGCTAAGCTTATAACAGTCTGCAGACTGACTGCTTAGTATTTACCTATGAACCTAAAACTGCATGAGAGTGTATTCTCTATGTAATGATTTGCTGCCACAGTAATCCCTTCTCCTCCAGTTAAGACAGTGTAGTCACGTGAGTTTATTCACATAATAGTATATCTATAAGGAAGACATGTCTGGCAGTGCTTGGTACCTCCTCTCCCTTTGATGTAGGCCCCAGTGGCCTAATGGAAAAGGCACTGGCCTCCTAAAGCCAGGTATTGTGGGTTCGAGACCCATCTGGGGTGATATAATCTTGATACAAGTGAACCTTCAGCTCAACATATTAAGTAGAGAGAGAGCATTTGGGAAGACCAACCTCCTTAGTTCCCTAATCTTGAATTATCTTCTGTTTCCTCCCTCTCCACCTAAAAATAAATTACACTTGATTCAGCTGCTTTTTCTGTAACTGTGTTATTCATACTTTATTACCTTATTTTTGCTGCGTGCTCTTAAGTGTTCAAATGCTTTTATTCTGGTGCATTTATTACGGCTTGCTAGTAACCTAATTAAATGTATCTGTTATTCTAAGCATTTTTAGCCTTGGTCTTAGCATTTGTGCTTCAGGCCAGTTACTTACATTTAAGAAAGTTCTTGTGGTCTACACTCTTGTGGACAAACTCTTATCAAAATCCTCTCTCCATAAGTTCGCCCAAGCATTCGGAACACTATGTTTGGACAATTCCAGTCACTTTCTTCGGGCAAACTGGTCGACATGGGCATACTGCGACAGTGTAGCAACTGCCTCATGTTTACTGACAACCCTCTTCTCCTAGCTCATAATTCTTCACCTGTGAGAAATGCAAGCACATCAGTAACCTGGAATCCATGTCTTTCACGCCACAGCCAGTAATCCTGACAAAGTGGAGACTGCCAGCACAAACACCACACCACTTACATCACGCAGGCAAGTACAACACACACACACACACACACAAACCTATGCAAACGTCCTCAATAAAAACTTAACTAAACAGCAGAGACCTCCAAAACATACTCATAAACATTCAACACAACACCAAACACATCACACAAAGCAGACAACACACCAGTGTCTCACAAACACAGCCCATAAGGCAAAACAATAAACCATCACAGCCCATAAGACATAACAATAAACTACACTAGTCACTGGTGACTCAATTGTGAAACACACCGATGTCCCCCTCACCAGGCTCGACAAGGAGAAGGTTATGGTCAGTTGTCTGTCTGGTGCCAGAATCCGCCACATCACGCACACACTTAAGTCTCTCCACAACAAGTACAAGTATGACTCTGTCATTGTCCATGTTGGTGTGAATGACTTGAGACGTACCTCCCTGGACTATATAGAGAGAGACATGATTGAGCTGTCAGAGTGTGTGTCCCAGGCAGTTATGACCGTAGCTCTAAGCAGCATCCTACCTTCACCAAGAATAATACCACAATACCAACAAAAAATGACTGACTTCAAAAATTGGCTTAGTTTCTGGTGTCATTCCAAGTGGATCCAGTATCTGTTTGTTTGGGATGACATGGTCAACAGACCTCGATGTTTTGCCAGAGATGGCCTTCACCTGTCATGACTGGGATTCCGGATCCTGGCCAAGGCTCTCGCCTCCCCCATTGTGCCTTTTTTAGGCAATGTCCCAAAGACAAACCTTCCAACTTTAAAGATCTGTCAAAAAGTAAAGTGAAGGTCAGCCTTAACCTGAAAATGGACTCACTAGAGGCCCTCCTTGCACTGGAAGATGCTGCTGTTTGTCCAGTCATGCAAACTTGGTTCAGGGCTACGGACAGCATCCCTGCCTTACCAGGCTATACCTCATTCCACACATTCCGACCCCAAAATGAGGTAGGGAAGACTAAGGGTGGAGGTGTCTCCATCTTCATTAAGGACAGGCACACCTCCAGACTGGTTTGCCAGCATGACATACTGGAACTACTCCAGGTACAACTGACAGTTGGCAAGACACCCATCCAAGTTATAGCTAGCTATAGACCTCCCTCCATGACTGTGGACACCCACTCCTCTTACCTGGATCTACCTGACTCCATCAAGGTACCCCCTAGCACCCTGATCCTTGGTGATTTCAACTACCCCACCATAGACTGTGTGAACTATTCTTGCACTAATGCACTCTCTCAACGATTCCTCGACTTTATCAATTGTAATGCACTAGACCAGCTGATCTCATCCCCCACAAGGGGAGATAACATTCTGGACTTGGTTCTTACCAACATGGATGACAGATGCACCACCAACAGTGTATTCTTCCCTGGTGAGATCAGATCATTGGACTGTCTCATTCGAAGTTTCTCTCCCACTCAACCCCACCCCCAACCATAATCAAGCTAAAAATCTTCTCAAAAGCTGACTACAACCTCCTAAGGGAGGGTATCTGTGGCTTCACCCCACCGCCCTCCTCAGAGGATGCAGACAACTAAGCTAAACAGTACGCCAATGCAGTATACAAGCATCTGTACAACTGCATGGACTCAGCCATACACATTAGAACTAAAACCTGCTCAAGGAAACACAAACCTGTCTGGTGGGCATCCTTTATCAACAGGCTTTACAACAAAAGAAAGAAACTGTTGTCCAAGGGTAAAAAGGAACAAATTCCAAATTGCAAAAACTCCCTCCTTAGCCTCAACAAGCAAATTAGATCACTAGTGAAAACCTCCAAGGCAAATTATGAATCGAAACTAGCCTCCATAACAAAGGGAAACCATAGTCTTCTTCAGTTACGTCAGGAACCTCCGTGGCAAAGCCCAGGTTTGTTCCGAATTAGTACTTAACACTGATCCTGTTTACTTAGCCAACCTGCTAGCAGATAGGTTCACGCAAACTTTACCTCTCTGCCTCCCCCCCCCCAAAAGGCCCTTTTGACATCCCTGATACTTGTCCTGCACCTCAAATCTCTGTAGATCAAGTATTACAGGCCTTATCCAAGGCAAAGAACAGAGGTTCCATGGGACCTGACAGTATCTCAGGATGTATTCTACACCATCTCCAGCAAAAACTGGCTTCTCCATTGAGCACCTATTCAACCACAGTCAAGTATTGGCTTCATTCCAGCAGAGTGGAGAACCGCCCTTGTCATTCCCTTGCACAAAAGTGGTGCCACTACTGACCCTGGAAACTATCGCCCCATTAGTTTGACAAGTCTGATCTGTAAAGCCATGGAGCATATTATTATGGATCTCATAAACAAGGACATAGGCAATCTCCAAGCACTTGACCCCACTCAGTTCGGCTTCATCAAGGGCAGATCCTGTCTGTTGAACCAGGTTGATTTCTTTGAGATTGTCACCAAGGCAATGGATTTGCGAAAGTCAGTACATACAGCTTAACTTGATTTCGCCAAGGCCTTTGACACAATCCCCCACTCGGGCATCATCAAAAAGCTATTTATCTTTGCCTGGACCTCTGAGAAGCAGATCCCAAACAGTAGGGGTCCCAGGACAGATCCCTGGGGAACTCCACAAGTAACAAGTTTGGTATCAGAGGTGGAGGTGCCTATTTTAACTTTGAGGGTCCTGTCAGTGAGCCAGTTGACCACCCACCTGATGAGATAGAGATTTAAGCCAAAGGGCCTGTGGCTGACCAAGTTTGCGGATGACTGTAAGTTGGGTGCTGTCATTGACTCCCCAAATGATGTTAAAATACTGCAAGAGGGTCTCATAGCAACTAATGACTAGTCATGGCCTCAAGCTAAATGCAAAAAAATTTATCATCATACCATTCGGCAAAAACATGAACCATATTGATTAAGACATCAGCGGCAACTCCCTAAGCACACAACCTGTGGTGAGAGACCTGGGTACTCAGTTTGATGATGACCTCACATTCGACCATCATGTAGCGGCAATGGTGAGCCTTTTACTTGGTTCATCTCATAAGTAAAGGGATTGCATCCAGTAATTGGAATGTACCTGGCTAGACATCTCCAGCAGCTGGAGAGACCACAAAGGTACCTAACCAAGAGGATTACTGGCCTCAAACAGATGCCCTATGCAGCACGACTGAAAATGCTAAGATTGTTCTCTGTTGCCTACCACTTTCTCAGAGGCGATCTCTGTCTAACATACAGAGCCATGTGCAACCCAGAATTGTTGAACATGCTCCATCTTAGCAAAACCAAATCTACTCGAGCTACACACTTTAGGGATATAAACCTCAACACAACAATGAATAGAACATGCTGGAGGGATAGATTCCCTTCGCAGAGACTTCCCTTACTATGGAACAGGGTCCCAATCTACATAAGACAGAGCCCCTCACTAACATTCTTCAAGAGGAACCTTGATGAGTGGATGGGTAACAGAAAGTTCACACCGGGGATCACACCAACAGCACTACTAGATAGGGGCCAAGGGTACTAGCTGCTAGTACAAGGGTCTAGGGAACTACTAAAGGGGCGGTGAATACCGCACAACGTGGCTGGGCTAATATATGCCTTTGGGCAGATAGCCCAGTACCAACCTATGAACCTATAAAAGGAGGTTATTACTTCTCTATACTCCTCCCTCATTAGACCAATAATTGAGTATAACGCCCCGTTTGGGATGTACCTCTTCAAACGTCTGCACCAACTGGAAAGGCCTCTGAAATACCTCACAAAGAGAATCCATGGCCTCCAACACCTGTCCTATGCAGATAGGCTCAAATCACTACCACTCTACTTGGTATCGTACAGATTACTCAGGGGTGATCTGTGTTTCGCCTACAAGGCAATCTCAGACCCTGCCCTACTAGAGATGCTCCATATCTATAAGTCTAACTCCTCACGCACTACCTGCTCAGAAGGCCTGAATCTAATACGTGACATCAACAAAACCTTCTGGAGAGACAAGTTTGTCTCCCAGAGGCTGCCCCGTCTCGGGAATAGACTTGCCATACAAGTCAAACAGAGCACCTCGCTGACCCTCTTCAAGCGCAACCTTGATGCGTGGATGTGAAACTACAAATTTGTCCCAGGGGTTCCACCTGTGTCCCTCACTGACAGGGGTGACAGGTGCTGACTGAGGTTTCTTTTTGGGGGTAAACTCTTGGCTAGGCTTGGAAGGGCCCCACGGCCATTACTCTAGTAACCTCCTATGATCCTATGTATGCATTTCCTGTATCCCAGTCCTAACATGTAGGTATGATACAGTGATGCAGATGGATTGTCTTACTGAAGACTGGTTCATGACTAGCTGCTTACTGCCAGTAACCACTGAAGTTGCACAATTACGTTTGCGCTTCATAAACTGAAAGTCTTTGCCAACATTAAGCAACACACTTGCATGCCTACCAGGTAGCACTGAGTGATCACAGCAGCTCACATGGGAGCAGGACTGCAACAGAAAAACTGTTCAGACATGTAAGCTATGCTAGTGAGCTGAATTAAAAATAATAGCAACTTAAATGCTGCAGGATCTCCCCATCAAAGATTTAGTGTTACGGTGAGTACGCTATGCAACTGTATCTACTTAAATGCAGCTTGAAGAGTTATGCACAATGTGAAAAGTAACAAAACAAAAAATATATATTAGACTTGGCAACTGTCCTCAAAGCAACTCCATCCTGTACCTTTAGAAAATTATCTGAAGTCACTGTTGTGTAATATTTTCATTATAGTGAAAAGAAATGCATAATGCATGCTTCCAAATTATCCACATTTTCTGCACCTGAGCAAACAATGTAAAAAAGTGTGTATTTAGGAATTTTTTTTTTTTTTTAACACACACTGCAGGGCACACCTTGCTCAGTTTGAGACCACCAGTTCTGAGTTTTTACAGTGTCCCAGACAGTTTAAGGAATGCTAAGTGTTTACTACAGACCTCCCAGAATGATGTTTACAAAGCTGTACATGATCCAGAACCTCGAACACTCTCTGGCTCACTAACGTTTAAAGAATGGTACTTAAGAAAACAAAACCACCTTTGCAGGTCTGAAACAGCTTAATCTCCTGATTTGGAATAGCTGATCCATATCAATCTTTTTTAAGGAACTTAACATCTTTAGACTGTAATACAATGCATGCCCTTGTTTTTTAAAATGGTAAATAGTTAATGTCAGTTCTACCTAGAGAATTGCCACTAACACAAATGTAGGAAGATGCTGACATAAGGACGGCTGCACACAGCACATGAGCTTCTACTCTCCCAGTCATCTGTGCCCCCTACTTCCTTGCATCTGATCCAGGGATTTCTTAAACCCCTCCAATGACTGACTCTATCACTGCATCTCAGCCCATAACCACCCCACAGCAAAGACAGTACGTCTTTAAATGAGAAAGAATCACAATTTTTCCTGTGTTTCATCTCTGTACTTCCCACTTGTTCCTGTATAACGCAGTATATGGATACATCACATAATTTGTTTCTTTCACCGCCCAGTGTGCACACTGCAGACATCCTCAGTACTTACAGTCATCATATGGGTAATTTAAAATTGCATATCTTTTACCAGCCTAATTTTTCCCTTCCTCTTTCTGACTCTCAGAACAACACACACACACTATCACAAATGTAGCCTTTTAAGTGCCCTATACACTGGCAGATTGGCCTGAATCTCTGCAGTCCTCACTCCTAATTCAGCAGTACAGTATCCCATTAGCATTTCCCATTGCCTTTGCAGTCTGCATTACACAACTCTGCTAGTGTGTACTAGAGGGGGCCACAATTTCCAAATGCTTCTCTTCTTCCACCCTTGGGATGGAGGGGGCTGTAATTTCCAAATGTTTCTCTTCTCACACCCTTGTGATGGTCCTGTTAAAGAACAGTTGTTTAAGAACTTACCATAACCTCCAGGAATGTATGGATCAAGCAATCCCTAATAAAATCAAGACCCTTTCCACCAAAGGCAGGCGCCCGGTCTGGTGGACCCCAGCCATAAACAAACTCTACAACAAGAGGAGAAAGCTACTACATGACAGAGCAAAATCCCTAAAAGGGAAGGCATCTCTGATCAATACTAGCAAAAAACTACGATCACTCATAAAATCATCCAAGGCCAACTTTGAGAGAAAAATCGCTAATGACACAAAAGACAATCATAAGGCCTTCTTTAGCTATGTTAGAAACCTGGGTGGAAACTCCCAGATATGCTCAGAATTAGTCCAAAATGATAAAAAAATCAGTGAACCCACAGACATTGCCAACATACTGGCAGACAGGTTCAGTGCAAATTTCTCTCCCCCCCCCCAAAAGGAGAAATATCTATCCCACCAGAGTCTAGCCTCCCAAACATCTCAGATGCCCAGGTGAGAGCTGCTCTCTCTAAAGCAAAAAACACAGCATCAATGGGACCGGATGGTGTCCCCGGCTGTGTGCTACACGAACTCAATGAGGAACTAAACCCACACATAAGGCTGCTGTTTAATCTTAGCCTTACTACAGGATACGTACCCAAAGAATGGCGTACGGCAACTGTGGTCCCACTCCACAAAGGCGGTGCTTCTACGGACCCTGGAAATTACCGCCCCATAAGCTTGACGAGCCTTGTCTGCAAAGCTATGGAGAGGATCATAATGGAACTCATAAATAAAGACATTGGGGACCTACAGACACTGGATCCTACCCAATTTGGCTTTGTCAAGGGCAGATCCTGCCTCTTGAACTTGGTCGACTTTTTCGAAACAGTCACTAAGGCCATTGATGAGGGTAAGGCAGTTCACACAGCCTACCTTGACCTAGCAAAAGCGTTGACACAATACCCCACTCGGGCATCATAGAAAAGCTCACCAGCTTAGATGTAAACCCATATGTCACAAGATGGGTTGCAAACTGGCTCAAGGACAGAACACACAGGGTTAGAGTTGCTGGTGCCATGTCAGACTCTAAGCCGGTCACGAGCGGTGTCCCACAGGGCTCAGTCCTGGGCCCCTCTTGTTCGGCATTTATTTTTCTGAAGTGCAGGCAAACATAGGGGATTGTGGCTGACAAAATTTGCAGATGACTGCAAACTGGGCACCATAATTGACACTCCATCAGACACAGACATCCTCCAGAGAGGTCTCATAGAAATGGATAACTGGTGCCAGAGCCATGGCCTTAAGCTAAATGCCAAAAAATGTATAGTCATACCCTTTGGGAAAAACAAGGTAACCCCTAATTACCACATAGGTGGTAATCCATTAAACACGGAAGAAGTTATCAGGGACCTGGGGACCCAAGTTGACAGTAACCTCTCTTTTGACACTCACATTGCCAAAGTGGTTAGGAAGACCTTCTACATTGCCCACCTGATCATGAAGGGATTCACATCCAGATCAGGAGAGGTCATTGTACCCCTGTACTCTTCACTTATCAGACCAAGGATTGAGTACAACGCCCCATTTGGAATGTACCTTACCCGACACCTGCAGCAGTTGGAAAGACCCCAAAAGTTCCTCACCAAAAGGATAAAGGGGCTCAAACATATGTTATACGATGCCCGACTGAAGAAACTCCAGCTCTATTCAGTCGCATACCGCCTGCTCAGAGGTGATCTGTGCCTGACATACAAGGCCATGTCCAACCCGGAATTAATGGACATGCTCCGCCTCAAAAAATCCAAATCCGCCAGAGCCACGAGAGCAAGAGACTTAAACCTCAACACGGATATAAATAGGACGTGCTGGAGGGACAGATTCATCACCCAGAGACTCCCTACACTATGGAACAGAATCCCAGTCCATGTGAGGCAGAGCCCCTCACTGACTCTGTTCAAGAGAAATCTCGACGAGTGGATGGGAGATCGTAGGTTTACCCCGGGAATCATCTCTGTGTCACTGCTGGACAGAGGCACAGCAAACTAATGGGTATAGTATTCTCATCCTAAGGGGTGGTGAAAGCCACACACACTCTGGCTAGGCTTATAAATGCCCTAGGGCAGATAGCCTAGTATGAACCTATGAACCTTAGATTTCCTTCTCTTACATGTCACAGTATTCATAACTGTAGGGAAGTTGCTGCCTGCAGCACCAGACATCCGACCAGTATACCAAAGTCTTAGGAGCAGGGGTATGTGCTACATTGCTTGTCAGGCCCATAAACTGACGTCGGCTATAAAAGTAACATCTGGACGTAACCCCTTCAGAAATGACTGCTGCATACAGTAGTACCCCTGGGGAGCAAGGAAAGGAAGCTTTTCAGACCCACATATGCCACAAGGCCAAAGGAGCCCCAATAAATGTATGTGCCTGTTACAGTGCCCTGTTTGGATGGAGAGAAAGTAGGGAAAGTCACCTCAGATGGACAAAACAGAGCAAGAGGGGGTTGGAGGGGGGGACTGAATACTGCAACATGGAAGTGAAGGACATCTAAGGTTATGACAAGTTCTTACACAACTATTCTATATCCTATTCTCATGCTGCAGTATTCATAACTGAAGGGAGAGTACCCAAGCTTTAGGTATGAACCTGGGAGGTAGGTTGAGGGGCCTGGTCTATGAGACCTTGCAAAACTGACCTAGCAAACCCAGTTCTGGCTCTAGAGATCAAGTTTAGCTTGTACTGCTTGGTAAAGGTATGGACTGAGGACCAGGTGCCCGCTTCCAGTATGGAAGTGTAGTCCACCCCCCTGAAAAAGGCTGCTGAAGAGGCAGCTGCCCTAGTAGAATGTGCTCTCACATTAATAGTTAAAACCTTTCCATGAAAGGAATAACAAGCAGAGATAGCTTTAGAAATCTATGAAGATATAGTCTGTTTAGAGACTGCCTTCCCCAAGGCCCTTGGGTGAAAGGAGACAAACAGCTGGTCAGACTTTCTAATGGATTTGGTCTTGTCCAGGTAATACCTAAGCTGTCTCTAAACATCCAAGGAATGTAGGATTCTTTCAGATGGATTTTGAGGTTGAGGAAAAAAACAGGGAGCTTAATGGCTTGATTCAGGAGAGTTCATTAACCACTTTAGGCATGAATGAAGGATTAATCCTGAGGGAGACCCTGTCCTTATGGAAGATGAGGTAAGGGGGGGTGGTTAGCCATCAAGGTTTGGATTTCTGAGACCCTCCTGCGGATGTGAGGGCTACCAGCAGTACTGTTTTCCAAGTACATAGTTTCAGTGATGCTGAGTGAGCTGGTTCAAAAGGAGGTAAGGTGAGTTTTTCAAGGACAAAGTTAAGGTCCCATGAAGGCGGTATCGGGTTTTCGAGGGGATCTGAAATGGAGGACCCCTTTTAAGAATAGTTTTACCTCTAATTTGGATGCCAAGGGAGGAAACAAAGGGAAACAGGCAGAAATGGTTGACAAGTGTACCGTAACAGAAGATTAAGTCAGTCCTGAATGTAGAAGCTCACAAAAGTAAGAAAGGACCATAGGTACAGGAAAAAGACAGGGGTCCTGTTTTTTTCTTTTGACACCACCTGGAGAATCTTTTCCATTCTGACACATAATTTCTCCTGGTAGTAGGATACTGAGTACATCCTCTGAATATAGGTGTCTGAAGGGGATCAGAACTCTATCACCCATAGAGTGAGTATGTGGATGAGCACCTGAGGGTGCATCAGCAATCCCCTGTCTTGTGTGAGAAGATCGAATCGGTGGGGTAACCTGTGGTAATTGCTCTTGACTAGTGGGCGAAGAAGGGAAAACCAATGTTATTTTGGCCAAAAGGGAGTCACCAGCAGGATTTTTGGTTTGTCCCTCTGAATCTACAGAAGGACTCTTTGAATCAGTGTGAAGGGGGAAAAGCATAAAGATATATCCCCACCCAAGAAAAAGAGAAGGCACCCACCCACCAAACCTGTGGATGCGGATTCCTTGTGCAAAACTGAGGCATCTGCCTGTTCTGGGAAGAGGCAAACAGATCTGCTTGAGGAATACCTCACTTGTGAATAAACTCCAAAAACACCTTCCTGTGAAGCATCCATTCGTGAAAGGGTGCAGAGTGTCTGCCATCAGATTCTCTGCTGAATGAATGTACACTGCTTGCAGGTGAATGTGCATTTCTGCTGCCAGGGACCAAATTTGAATTGCCAGGCTGTAGAGCGGGTAGGACCTTGTCCTCCCCTGCTTGTTGATATACCACAGGACAGTCACATTGTCTAAAACAACTTTTAAGGTGCCTGGTAGGAAAATCAGGTGGAATGCTTTAAGGTCCCTGGAAGGAGAATTGGGTGGAAGGTTTGCAAGGCTAGGAGAAGGGCCCTCATCTCTTTGATACTGATGTGGTCCCTTTGTCTGAGGAAGGACCACTCTCCCTGAACTTTGTTTTTTTTTTTGTTGTGGCTTTGTAGGACAGCTCCCCAATCCAGGTCTGAAGCACCTGTGAAGATTTGCTGTGAGGGTGGAGGAATCTGTAAGGATATACCCTGACTGATGTGCATGGCTGCAATCCACCACTGCAGCTCTTTTTTCAGGCATGGGAGGAGAGGTAGACGAGTATCCAGGGGGTGTGAATGTTGGTTCCACCGACTCCTCAGCACCCACTGAAATTTTCTCATATGCAGCCTTGTCAGGGGTAGCATGGGTATCAAGGATGCCATGTGGCCTGGGACCCTCAGGAATTCTCTGGCTGATAAAGTTTGGAGGGAGAGGAGTGTTTGGAGGTAATGTGTGATGGCTTCCACCTTCTGGAAAGGAATGGAGACTTCCATCCGGTCTATTTTTATCCTACACCCCAATAAATCCAGGTCTTGGGTAGGTGTCAGGTGAGATTTTACCTGGTTCACAGTGAACCCCACGTTTGCTAAGGTACTGGACACCAAGTCTAGGTGGTGGCGGAGCGTGTGGCAATCTTGGTGAAGAATCAAGAGGTTGTCTAGGTATGGATATATATGAATGCCCTGAACTCTGCAGTGGGCGATAACTGAAGCTAGGAACTTTGTGAATACTCTGGGGGCTGTGAAGAGCCCAAATGGCAATGCAGAAAATTGAAAAAGCAAGGAACCCATGGCAAAGTGTGGGAACTTCCTGTAGTTGGGGTGAATAGGAATATGAAGATAAGCATCTTCAGATCCAGGAATATCATGAAGGTTTGGTGAGGGATGAGGGGTAGGAGGTGATGCAAGGTGAGCATTTTGAAGGTAGGCACATTGAAGAATAGATTGAGTACAGACAAATCCAGAACTGACCTTCAAGGGCCATCTTTTCTTGGAACCAAAAACATCCTGGAGTAAAAAAACCCTGTTTGTCTGTTCTGGACCTCTATGGTGCCCTGAGTTTGCAGCTGATCTGCAAATGGGGGAATAGATGAAGCTGACTTGTATGCGGTTGGGGTGTCCCCTGAAAGGGAAGAAATGTCCACCAAGTCATAAAGTATCCTTTTTGGATGATGGAAAGAATCCAAGCCTCTGAGGTTATTTTCCACCAGGAGGATAGGAAAAGGGTGAGGCGGAGGGATATGGGACTGGAGTTGGGTAATGGGTTTGAGTCGCAGTGGAGGGGCTCTGTCCTGGTCAGGCTGTCTCCGAAAGGGAGTTGTAGTTTAGGTGGAATTTTATTTAGGAATGGAGTGTCTCCAAGGTTGCCTCCATCCCTTAGCCTGTGGGGCATTAGAATGAGATGATTGCATCCTAACAAAGGTGGTCCTTTGAGGGTAGTTCCTATGATACCTACGAATAGGTGAGACTAACAAATGCTTTAAATTTTGTAGCTCCTTGCTCTTTTCCTGTACAGATTTAAGGAGTTCTGCAGAGGCTGCACTGAAAAGGGTCTTATTATCAAGAGATGCATCTAGCAATTTGGTCTGGACATCCATGGGAAGGGGCTGCAACCTCACCCAAGAATATCTTCTAACGACAGAATCTGACGCTGCAGATTTGGAAGATGCCTCTACCGCATCATAACTATACTTCATGGAGTGTCTGGTCACCTGGGAGGCGGTAGAGAGCAGGGCAGAGAGTTGTGACTTAGCAGGAGAGTCTGGCACATCTGGAATCAGTGCAGAGGGTTTGGATAGGGTATCTAAAACAAACCTAGCCATGTGAGTTTGACAGTTTAGGGCTCTGATGGCTAGAGTGGAAGAAGTATACACCTTCTTCCCTAGTCTATCCATAAATTTGCTGTCCTTGTCAGTGGGAAACAAGAGAGGTGGAGGGCAGCTGTCTGGAAGATTTATCTGCTGACACTGCAATGACAGCGGGGTCTGCAGGGGGGTTCTTGAATAAGAACTGTGTATCCGGGGGAACTTTATAAAATCTATCTGGACGTTTAGAAGCTGGGGGGGCTGAGAGTCAAGGGTCTGGGATGCAGCGAGAAAGGCATCATAAAAGACTGGAAGCAGGGGAGGGACTGCAGATGGAGAGAGCTGGTCCATCTGCAATAATTCAAAGTATCTCTTTTTTTGTTTCAGACATATCTGAGGCCTGCCACTTAAAATATTCTCTCATCAGATAAATGGTGTCCCCAAAGGAGAATTCATAACTGTAGGGAAGTTGCAAAGCCCACATGGGAGTGAGGGTAATCACCAAAAAACTGGTGTATTGCTTTACCCACTTTACAGATATGGATTCAAAAGTGTCAATCTGTTGTACTAGTTCCACTAAAACAAAGCTGCTTTTAAGCAACCTGTATGTTCTGTGAGCAAACCGGAGAACATGGTAGCCATCTATGATGCCAGTAGCCCATGTTTAACAAAGAACATGGCCAGTAGAAGGCAAGCATTGGGGAAAGGAGTTGCTGGCCTTGACACTGGCCAGTACCCCTCCTCCGGCTTGATACTGGACAATATCAAGGCTGATTATTCCTAGAGCCTAAGAATTGACTAGTTGCCACTGCAATTACTTATTTCTCCCAGTGAGGCACAGGACAGTGATTCATAAAAAGGGGGTGGGGCATAAATGAATATAGGGTGCTCTGTCCAGTCTAGTATGTGTATCAAAATCCAAGTCTCAGAACCAGGTGTGTTCAAAAAAGGTATATTTCCAAGAGAATTACAATTGTTTAATCCCCCCACTAGAAAGGTTGTAGAAATACTCTGAAAAGGTAGCTGCTACAGTTCTCTCCATAATCACACAAGGTCCTCAGACTTCTCGGGCACATGCAGCACAGACTGCGACCCCCCCATGTTATTTTTCTGTCACAAACTGTTGCCTCTTCAATTACATGTCACATATAATCAGAAAGTCTGAGCTGCAAATTGGATGAAACGAACACTTTTCTATCTTGCAAGCTGTGCAGGAGTCCCTGCATGGAACAAGCAATAAATGAGCTTGAGGATCGATGCCCTTCAAAGGTCACAAATCCTATTACCTCCCAAAGCAAAGGACATAGAATAAATCCTGTCACCCAAGGCCCTGTGCTGGCATCAGTGTTAGGTGGTATGGCTGTGCCACTGAACAGAACTCTACCTCAATATGCGGCCATCAGTATCACATACAAGAAGCATGTGGCTAGATCTAGCAGGGATCAGAGAGGAATTTACCCTTGAATAGGCCATTATCTATTTATTGTTTTTTGCCAATCATTTCAAAGTGCTGTCATTACTTCTAGAGCTCTTAGCTCTTGCCTCCTCCTGGCGAATGGCTGTCACTGGCACCTACTGTCAAAAGTCTTACATCCTGACAAACACATCAGAGAAGACCTTAGGGGTGGGTCAAAGGGTGGGAGGTATACCTGCCGAGTAATTATTTCTAGAACATTTAAGAGTTACACAAAGCACTTTTATAATAACTCACGCAGCTTCTGCAAAGTCTTGCTCAGTCAGCAGGTTTCTGGCACAGAACAAATGCTGACTTGGAAGGATGTAGATGTACGATGAATGCGAGGGCAGTCAATTCAGGACAGCTCTATCAAATGCTGTGCAACCCTCTGATGCATATGCAGGCTACAGCAATTCATAAACATGGGAAACTAATTTAAATACAGGTTTGTTATGAGACTGGCTCAGCAGGTATGCGACATGTAAGAAATCGCTGGAAGATCTGATGATAACTATCTTTAATGTTTATATTAACCCAGAAACTACTAAAGAAGAATGTCACCCACTTCCCGGGGACTGGATTTAATTTAGAGAAGGCTGCAGGACTTAAGGTGGGGACTGAAATACATTTCTCTCCTTAAATGAGGTTCAGGCTGGATTCAAACCAATGAGGGTACATTTACTGCGACATCTCCTTTCCAAGAACCTTACAGTAATGGTATTAGCAGATGATGTTAGGTTGAAAGGAAATTTAGACTTGCTATGCACCTGTTTGGGATTCAAAGCTTTAAACCTTTTGACAGAAAAGATCTTTGTTACTAAGGTACATGCTTCTGTAATATGTAGTACAGAAACAGAAGTATTAACTCTTTCTGACAATGCTCATTTGTACTTTCAGACAGAACTGTAGGCAAGAAGCTGCCAAAGCCCTGCAAAGCAAATCTAGTTAATGCAAGGGGAGAGAAGGCAGAGAAATGTACACATGAGCAATATAAACAATGGGTCTGTCATCAGCTAATACATGTACACGATGTTAAGGCCATTGGCTGGAATAAGGTGAAATGCACTACAAGACGGAGGTACGAGAAGGTTGAAAATTATGAACAGATCCAAAAGTGGGGGGATGAGTCCTGGACAATTCTGACTAGCCAGATAAAATAACAGAAAAGTAAGTCATGGTATTCAGGCATTGCATTTTAAAAATCAGCTACTTGCATCACGGCAGGTGTGATGAACCTTAATACAAATGTTTTAGTGATCGCTTCATGTAAGATGTTGGAAGTTTTCAATTTCTTTTAATAAAAGACTGTTATACTATCAAAATTGTACAAGATGAGGTATCAAACAACACTAAAACTCAATCGACATTTCTGTGTTAACCAAAGTGCTACTGCCATTAGTGATGACGACATTAAACTGGCACTAAGAAGGTCAAAAGCAGGGATATTCCCTGGTCACGATGGTCTGCCAACTGAGATACACAAGAATTGTGGAGATAAGTTCATAGAAGATTTTACTGAATTAGCTGACAGGGTAGCTAACAGCGGAAAACATTTCACCAAGTCTTATTTTTTTTTGGGGGGGGGGGGGCGCTTATATCACTATCAGTGAACTAAGATGACCTGGTTCTGGGAAGCCCTGCCTAAGATTCAAACAATCCCAGATTCAATTAGGTGCCTTGGTGTTAGAGAAGTCAGGCAGGGAAGTGAAGAACACGACCCACATGACTCTCCAGGGGGAACAGGGGGTTGTGTGCACTCTGAGGAACACATGGTAGTATGATGGAGACTGGAGAGACCACCACTCAAGCTGTGGGAGACGAGGCAAGGGCTACTTGTAGAAGTGATGTGGCATATTCTGCTAACAGTCCACTGCACACTACCCACTTCCCAGTGCTTTGGCAGGTAAGCATAAGGTTAGGAATGACCAAAAAACTAAAAAACTTTGAACGACCCTAAAGGCTGCCTTGATGAAGACCTTTGTAGGTAAGCTCGCACTTGGTGAAGGGAACAAATGAGTCGATTGACTGACAGGGGATCTGATGATAGGCAGGCAGCTGGGCAATAAGCTGCAAAATAAATACATACATTGTTTGTTTGTTTGTTTGTTTGTTTGCAATTTGATTACCGGGGAAGTCCACTGGGCCAAATTGACCCATTTTCAGTGGAGGCCCGGGGAGAAAAGCTCCAAGATGCATTATACAATTTAGATACAACTGATAGTTAATATTAAAGTTAATAGTATGTAGAATAGTTACTCATAAATGCATTCAATATCATGCATAGTTAAATTCATTAAGCTTGAAAGTAGGGATCATACAGTTTCATTTGAGGAAAACAGTTATGTGTTAGGTGTGGAAACAGTTTACATACAAACTTTTTAAGAAAATGTAAATACGCTTTACATACACATATCCAGTTTACATACAAACCCTTTAAGAAAATGTAAATACACTTTACATACACACATCAACAGTAGAATGCTATTTACAATATTTACAAGGTTGGGCTGTGTGAGGGTAGCTGTAGGAGCTGCTGAGAGCTTAGAGAGAAGCTATAGAAATTGTTGAGAGCTTAAATAGGCTCATAGGAAGATAACTATGAGAGTTGTAGAGCCTAGTGAGAAAGATAGGAGAAGTTGGCCAGCAGGAGGTTTAGGTTTATGGACAGTAATTAAGTTCTGATTTTCAGATCTGAAAGCTCTGTTGGGTGTATAAGGGGGAAGGATGTTAGAGCAGGACATTTTGTTGGGTGAAATATGAGTCTATGTGCAGTAATGAGTTGGAGATAGTCTAGGTAGTTTTGGAGTTCAAGCCAATTCAGGGATTGTAAGGTTAGGCAGTGATGGGTGGTATTTTCAGATTTAGAGGCAAATTTAGAGATTTTGTTGTAGCAGTTTTCTAGTTTAGAGGTGATAGAGGAGGACAGGTTGGTTAGCAGAGGGGCTCCATATAATAATGAAGGAAGAAGATAAGTCGAGGCCAGAGTATGCCTGGTAGAGTTGGAGAGAAAGTGATTATTCCTATACAGCATACCTAGCTTTTGGTGGGTTTTCTTAATATTTTGTTGAATATGAATATCAAACATGAGGTGTTCATCTACAGTAATGCCAAGCAGTTTGGCAGAGGGGACTACTTCTACAGGTGAGTTGGTTTGACTATAGACTTTGAAGTTGTTTTTATCGTAGGAGAGGGTCTTTGTGGGAGGGAATAGTAGAATCTTAGATTTATTTGCATTGAGAGAGAGGAGGTTTTGGCGCATACAGTTTTCAGTTGTTGAGAAGGCAGTTTGGGTTTTAGTCAGCAATTCAGAGGGGGTTGAGGCAGAGCAAACTAAGGTTGAATCGTCAGCGTATTGAATGACTTTAGCATCAGGATTAGCAGTGTGAAAGTTATTGATGAAGATGTTAAAAAGCATTTGCCCAAGGATGGATCCCTGTGGTACGCCAGTTGGGGTAGGTAGGAAGGAAGAGATGGAGTTCTTCCATTTGACTGCCTGTGATCTGTCTGATAGATAGCTGGAGAACCAGGATAAAGCATTATGTGAGAGGTCAAGGTTTGAGAGATGACAGAAAAGGTGCTTGTGAGAAACAGTATCAAAGGCTTTAGACAAATCCAGTAAAACAGTAGAAACTAAGTGTCCTGAATCTCAGGCTTGACTGACAGTTTCTAGGAAAGAGAGTAGAGCGGTTATTGTGCTATGGCCTGGACAGAAGCCATGCTGGGTAGGAGTGAGTAGATTGTTTTGAGTTAGGAAAGGCAAAAGTTGGAGGTGGATGCATTTTTCGAGGATTTTGGAGATTGGTGAGAGCAAAGCAATGGGGCAAAAGTTTGAGATGCTGGTATTTTTGCCTCCTTTATGAAGTGGAAGAATATAAGCTGAGAGCCAGAGTTTGGGGACGTATGATTCTTTTATGGAATAGTTGATAATGATGCTGATTGGGAGAGCAATGACATCAGCAGCACACTTTAGGAAGGAAGAGGGAATATTGTCGGGAGCATTAGAGCAAGGTTTAAGTTTGGACAAAAGTTTTTATATAAAGTTAGTGGAGATGGGTTTGAGTTCAAAAAGATGAGGTGAGTTAGAAGGGGGAGAGTGTAGAGCAGTTGGGTTATTACTGAGAAATGTCTTGGTGAGGGTAGTAATAGTGTCTATGAAAAATGAGTTAAATTCAGAGCCTAGTTTGAGATCAGATTTACTTGGGTCAGGACAGGGATTATTCTTGAAGCCTGGATTGAGGAGTGAGTTTATTGAGTTCCAGAATTTTTGAGTTTATTTTTACTGGACTGAAGTTTGATACAGTAAGATTTTTTGTCTTTGGTGATTAGTCGTTTTGCATGGTTATCATCATCTTCATCATCATCATCTTTTGGCTTTTCCCGTTAGGGGTCACCACAGCAGATCATCTCTTTCCATTTTTTCCTATCCTCTGCATCTTGCTCTGTCACACCACCGCCTGCATGTCCTCTCTCACCACGTCCATAAACCTTATCTTAGGCCTTCCTCTTTTCCTCTTACCTGGCAGCTCCATCCTTAGCATCTTTTTCCCAATATACCCATCATCCCTCCTCAGCACATGTCCAAACCAACGCAATCTCGTCTCTCTTGCTTTGTCTCCAAACTGTCCAACATGAGCTGACCCTCTAATATACTGATTCCTAATCCTATCCATCCTAGTCACACCGAGTGCAAATCTTAACATCTTTAACTCTGCCACATCCAGCTTTGACTCCTGCCTTTTTGTCAATGCCACTGTCTCCAACCCATGCAACATAGCTGGTCTCACTACCCTCTTGTAGACCTTCCTTTTCACTCTTACTGGTACTCGTCTGTCACAAATCACTCCTGACACTCTTCTCCATCCATTCCACCCTGCCTGTACTCTCTTCTTCACCTCTCTTCCACATTCACCATTACTCTGAACTGTTGATCCCAAGTACTTAAACTCGTCCACCTTTACCAACTCAACTCCCTGCATCCTCACCATTCCTCTACCCTCCCTCTCATTTACACGCATATATTCTGTCTTAGCCCTGCTGACCTTCATTCCTCTGCTCTCTAGAGCATATCTCCACCTCTCCAGAGTCTCCTCAACCTGATTCCTACTCTCACTACAGATCACAATGCCATCTGCAAACATCATAGTCCACGGGGCCTCCTGTCTGATCTCATCTGTCAACCTGTCCATCACCACTGCAAATAAGAAAGGACTCAGAGCTGATCCTTAATGTAATCCCACTTCCACCTTAAATGGATCTGTCACTCCCACTGCAGTCATCAGTACTGTCACACTACCCTCGTACATATCCTGTACCACTCTTACATACTTCTCTGCCACTCCCGACGTCCTCATACAATACCACAACTCTTCTCTAGGCACCCTGTCATATGCTTTCTCCAAGTCTACAAAGACACAATGCAACTCCTTCTGACCTTCTCTGTATTTCTCTAATAACACTCTCAGAGCAAATATTGCATCTGTAGTGCTCTTTCCTGGCATGAAACCATACTGCTGATCATTAATCATCACCTCCCTTCTTAACCTAGCTTCTACTACTCTTTCCCATAACTTCAAGCTGTGACTGATCAATTGTATTCCTCTGTAGTTACTGCAGCTCTGCACATCACCCTTATTCTTAAAGATAGGTACCAAAACACTTTTTCTCCACTCCTCAGGCATCCTCTGACTTTCCAAAATGTCATTAAACAATATAGTTAAAAATCCCACTGCCATTTCTCCTAAGCACCTCCATGCTTCCATTGGTATGTCATCTGGGCCAACAGCCTTTCCATTCTTCATCCTCTTCATAGCTGTCCTTACTTCCTCCTTGCTAATCTGTTTCACTTCCTGATTCACTATCCCCACATCATCCAACCTTCTCTCTCTCTCTCACTCATCAGCCTCTCAAAATACTCTTTCCATCTACTCAACACACTCTCCTCTCTTGTGAGTACCTTTCCCTCACTATCCTTTATCACCCTTACTTGCTGCACATCTTTCCCAGCTCTGTCCCTCTGTCTAGCCAATCGGTACAGGTCCTTTTCTCCGTCTTTAGTGTCCAATCTCTCATACAACTCTCCATACGCCTTATCCTTAGCTTTCACCACCTCTCTCTTTGCCATGCGCCTCATCTCCTTATACTCATGTCTACTTTCTTCATCTCTTTGACAATCCCACTTCTTCACCAGCCTCTTCCTCTGTATACTCTCCTGTACTTCCTCATTCCACCACCAGGTCTCCTTGTCCTCCTTCCTCTGTCCAGATGTCACACCAAGCACCTTTCTAGCAGTCTCCCTTACTAGTTCTGCTGTAGTTGCCCAGCTATTCGGCAACTCTCCACTGCCTCCCAGTGCCTGTCTTAACTCTTCCCTAAACTCCACTTCACAATCACCCTTTTTTTTAACTTCCACCATTTAATTCTTGGCACTGCTTTCACACTCCTCCTCCTCTTCTTGATCACCAACGTCATCCTACAGACCACCATTCTATGCTGCTTAACTACACTTTCCCCTGCCACCACTTTACATTCTCCAATCTCCTTCAGACTGGCCCTCCTACATAAGATATAATCCACCTGTGTGCATCTTCCTCCATGCTTGCACGTCACCCTATGCTCCTCTCTCTTCTTAAAATACGTATTCACCACAGCCATGTCCATCCTTTTCGCAAAATCCACAATCATCTGACCTTCTGCATTCCTCTCCTTAACACCATACCTACCCATCACTTCCTCATCCCCTCTGTTCACTTCACCAACATGCCCAATTTATGCACGGTTATGGAGCTGTTTATATTGGATCAAGGTATTGGCCCATTTACTGTTTTGGTAAAGCTTCCATAGTTTGTCTATGTGTGCATAATCTGTTTTGTCTCTTTGGATAGCCAAGAAGCAGTTTTAGTTTTTATCCTTTTGTTTCTTAGTGGAGCTAGTGAGTTTAAAGTATCAATTAAGACAGAGTTGAAGTATTATGTAGCCTTGTCAAGAGGTAGGATGTTTAGAATTTGCCAGTTCATTTGTTTGAAAGTATTTGAGAAAGTAAAGAAAGTTGGGTTGAAGCTACTGAGGTTACGGGTTTGAAGGTATTGATGCTGGTGTGGGGAGGAACTAGTTGAGGGACGCATGAAGGCTGGGAGGTAGTCGCTAAACGTATCAGGAACTGTGCCAGAATTGGTTATTTTATTTGGGTCTGAGACTAGGATCCAATCTATAGTGGATCTGGGAGGGTTTATTTTGTTAGGTCGAGTGATGGAAAGGATTATTTGAGTGAAGTTATAGAGGTTAATGGATAGGGAGGGGGAGGGGCAATTGATTTTATTCCAGTCAATATTCACATCACCAAGGATATAAGTTTCATAGTTAATTTCAGTAGAAGCCCATAGGAGAATATTTTCGAGTGTAGAGATGTTACCAGGTGAGATACATAAGGCAATGATGCAGATATTTTTATGTTTATTTAGTTTTAGAATTCCAGCGGTTAGTTCAGTGTTCGGGAATTAAGGAATTGGAATTTGGAGGGGAATTAAGGTAAGAAGGCTGGAGAAGACTAGGGCAGTGCCTCCACCTTTTTTTTATTTAGTTGATCATTTCTGAGACAATGAAATTCTGGGGGCAGAATCTCGGAGTCGGAGATAAAGGGCTTGAGCCAGGTTTCAGAAATGGCTAAGATATCTGGTTGGTTATGACTTAACCAAGGTTGCAATTGATGTACTTTGTTGTTTAGACTTTGTGCATTAATTGTAAAAATCTTTAGGGTGTTGAGATAGGAGGAAGAGGGTAAGGGTTGAGTGGTGTTAATAAAGGATGTAGGACCAGGGTTAGGAAGGATATCACCAGCTTGGACTAGGTTGTTGAAGGAGATGTCCTTTAGCCATATTGGTCTGCCAGGCATGAATTTGGGTAGATTGGAGCAGGTGACAGTGTTTTGACTTTAAAGGAGAAGAGTTTAGGGTGGAATATGTGCAGAGGGTTGGGCTGAATGAGAGAAGAGGAGATAGAGTGGAAATGGGAGTAAGAGTGAGGGAGAAGGTGGGTTTGTATGGTAGTTGTCTTTGCAGGTGGTATTGGACAAGCATAGGTGGAATATGAGGTAGCATAGTATACAGGAAGTAGGGACAGAAAGAGGAGGCTGGGGGATTGGAGGGTGTGATAACTTGAGGAGAGCATGTTGGAGCAAATAGAGAGTGGTATGAGTGGTTAGGAAAATAGAGAAGGCTTTGAAGAAAAAAGGGTTTAAAAAGTGATGGAGGTACTCTAGAGATTTAAGGAAAGAGGAGGGGACTATAATTATTGGGTGGAGTACAGATTACACAGTTTAAGAAGGATGGCTATAGATGGGAGGAGTAATGAGGTGGGGAGCTGGTATTGGGTAATTAGGCTGAGAGGGTGGGGTAAGATAGGAAAAAAGCTAAGAGTACTAGGGCGGGTGAGAATTGGGGGCAGGGAAGGGGCATGGAGTGAGCCCATTGGGTGAACAGAGTGGGAAAGAACACTAGAGGTGAGTATGGCAGAAAACGTATCAGCAAAGAACAGTTTAAAGGCTGTAGTTGGAAGGTATGAGCTAAATATTTCCAGCCAGAAAATGAAGGCTGCCTTTGCAGAGGGTGGTTTAGAAGGGGGAGAAGATATTTACAGTCTAAGGATATTAACTCACAACCAACTGTTTGTGAAAAAATAAAACTTGTTGGGATTATAAAGAATATCTAGGATTTATATTGGTAGATGCTGCCACCTAATGGTAGAAGGAGATAGCAAACAGCAGAGATAGATGGACCAGTCTTAGGTTTAAATATATTCTAGCGTAGTGATAACAGGAGGGGGAGATTGCAAACGGTCTGTGGTAGGCTGCTAGAATGTACACACGGGAGGGCAGACTAACTCTATAGATAGTACATCAAGTCTACATTTAATTAGTGTTAAGCAACATACATTTACACAATTAATTAATTAAAAATAATACTGACAGCAAGATAAGGATATTAGATACCCTGCCTCTTATCAGCCTAAGTCCATCCATTAACTGCTCATAAAGGGTGGTAATAAATTTTAAATGTATCTACTTACAGGTATATATGGCTAAACATCTTATGACCCGTGATCACTTATCTAATATTGTTCCTATGCTCCTGAACATGGACTATACGCTATGACAATCTTAGTGGCTAGAATGGCTTGTTTTTTTTTTTCCAGCTTGGTTATTAATGACCAATGCAAGATTATCCAAGGTGGACAGATGTTTAAGAATATACTAAGGACAATACTACTATCAGACAAATTGTTAATGCTCAGCTTTACTGAAAATGCTTAAAAGCAGAGAGTGGGAAACAGGTTTAGAGTTTTAAATCATTCTGGCTTTCCTTGACAGTTTGTGTATTTGATTCATATCATCTGTCAGGATGTGACTGCTCAGGTAAATTCAAAACTAATGCTCAGGCATTAGGTTATCCAATCCATTCATGATAAGTAGAGGGTACTCATCAGGGTTGCCTACGTTCATCAGTGTTATTTACATTATGTATCTGGGATCTTTGGCAATTAGGAGTCAAGGCAATAGTTTAGCAGAGCTCTGAACATGCAAGACAACTCAAATTGCCATTTTATGCTGATACTGTACTGATGTATTTAAGATAACTCAGGCAACCAAATTACCTTATACTTTTAATGACCTTACTATTGGTCTCTTCAAGATATAAGCTTAATTTATTAAAATCAACCTCATTATGTGCTAATTACACTACCTCAACAGATGTTAAAATCAGATTTCCACTTTCCTGGAATACTACTGGTATCCTCTATCTGCAAACCCCCATAAATTCAAGTATCCATGAAATGGTGACATTAGCAAAGACACATTTGTCAAGCGAGTGTAATAAATATTTATGGCTCTAAAGCTTTTTTTTTTTTAAACAACTTTATTGAAAACATTATTGTAATGAACAAATATTTTGAAAAAGATTGAACAAGAATTTTTGAAGTACAATATTTAAAAAGAGAAAACATTAATACAATAACTATAATAAAAAAAACTATATGCAATGACGTTCACTGTAGATCAATTAACAGGATCAGTTAAATTAATATTTTTATAAACAAAAAAGATAAGGTAAAGAGGAAAAAAAGATAGATTACTGCACTAATCATTTATCTAGTTATTTAATAGTTCATGTATGTTTTTCCATTTGTAATATAAATTTGTATTCCTCGTAGATTTATATTTAATCATTTCTAACTTAGATATTTCCAAGAGAAGACCTTTACATTCTTTAAATGAGGGAATAGATGAGGACTTCCATTTTTTTTAATTATTTTCCTGGCAATGGACAATACAGACCAGAACAAAGAATATTTGCTTTTCTTTATACATTCTAGAACAGGTGTGTTAAGTAATACAAGTCATTTGGTGAGCATAAAATTGTCTGTAAAAATTGCCTGTAAAAAAATATTAACGTCTTCCCAAAATTGCTTTAACAATGAACAGTCATAAAAATTATGATTCCAATCAGCATTTGTTTCTGCATTACATCTCCAGCAAACAATATCTTGTTTAGTTATCTTACTCATTTTCTGTGGAGTGAGAAAAGATTTATGTAAAAATCTCCATGTGAAGATTCTCCACTTAAGAGAAGTGGTTTTGCTGGCTGACTGAAGGAAATGAATTTTGTCTTTTTCCTGAGGGAATAAAATTATTGATTACAGAAAATGTATTCCAATAGCTGTCTGAATATACATCTAGATCTTGTATGGCTCTAAAGCTTTACCGCTACATTTCCCCATGAGTTCAAGCTATACAGATCCTTTATCGGCACTTGTCCTTCTCACTTCACAGAAAATTTCAATTGCTCCTCCCCTCAGATATTATGTAACAATAATGCTCAACATGGTGTGTTACTGTGTAAATGACACACACCCAGGGGTGGTCTGAGGCCTGATATTACTATCCTAAAGAATGGGCTATCTGTTAATTTGTTTTAGTTTTCTTTTTAATTACTAAATTCATTACTTTCATATTTTAATGTAAAACAGCTCCTCTACTTAATGTTTCAAATTTGCTGGAGTATATGCAGCTGTTGATGGAGGAAGTATTTTACATCCAAAATACAAGTTTGGTAAGTATTTAAGGACTACAGACATACACACATACACATTCAAAAATATAGACAGACCTACACACTTATGCACATAAACATTCAGACATGCAAACACACACACCAATTGCAAACAATTTCAAACTCATGTTATGGAAAACAAACATGGAATACAGTGATACTGTAACTCTCTCATCTCATCCCCATCCTAGCTTTTCCTTCCTTACATTTACTGCTCCTGATTTTGCAAATAGTGCTAATGCTTAACTATAAAAACACAGACTTAAACTCAGTCAATACTGCCAGACAGCAAGAGTTTCATACATCTTAATGTTTAACAAAAACATGCTGGTGGACTATCTGCTGCAGTCAGTGCTCAATTTCTCTCTTTCTGTCTCACTTATGCTGTCATGCACCAATACGTGCACACTGTTACACTTGCAGAAGGAAACAAATGCGTATATATACACATACACACACAAAATGCCCCCCCCCCTTACTTTACTTTTTGTTTTAATTTTTGGTGGCTGTTTAGTTTTAAAGTGTCTGAGCTTCACAGCAGTGCTTAGTTTTTTGCTGTGAACCGACAGACTTGTTTTTCACTGGGCATTACCTGCACATTAAAACCCTGCTGGTGAATTTTTCTTCTCTGATCAGGGTGGTGATGTGCAGGTCACCCATTCTCTAAGAAAACTTAAGTAAACAAACTACGGATTATGTAAAGAGTACCTTGGAATAATCAAGTCTTCTTAATGTATTACAAGGTATGGTGTCCTGAACACAGAAATTTACAACCAGGAAGCACAATAAAATTGTTTCAGAACTGAAACTGTTGTAATTATGAGGCAGTTTGGAAAACAATGTCACAAAGAAAGAGTAGAGGATAGGACAGAATAAGCTCGCACACACACACAGCAAAGCTTTAGCATACAGGCGTAAGATGTTAAAGAATCTCACTCAAAACATGAGGCGTATAATTGAGACCTTTAAACTATGTACACAAAAATCTATCTAAAGATCTAATAGAATGGATGAAGTGACTTAAAGCCTTTAAACATGACTATGATCTGAGGCAAAGAACAGGCAGAATTTATCCGCTAGTTGAGGAGTTTAGACAAACTTAAAGTTTGTGGATCACTTAGTTACAACACAACTGCTCTTAGGGTGGTTTCATTTTAGACTGGTGTTTGGAGCAGTAAATGGAAATATATCAAGAAACAGAAAGGTAGTACTTAAGGTTAATAGTTTAAAAACTACAGAGGAAGAAATACCCAACTGTGATAACATGGACATTTTTGGCAAGAGGTACTTCCATTCCTAGTATGCGCATAATAAACTCAGTTTATCAGATTTGGTTAGGAGATTTTACTTGAAGGAAAGGAAGAGAATGAGAGACAAGACACAGGAATCCTCACTTGGAAGTGGATGACATGATGGTATGGAGGAGGCTGGACATCCTATGTATCCAGAGACAAGATGGAAGGGCAGTGCAGCAAAGACACTTGGTATGGGATCCAGAGTCTACTACTCAGGAGGACAGGCTAGAAATGGTGTGGGAATTGTGGTGAGGGGGAGAATTCAGAAGGCAGTGAGACATGTCATCAGAATTACTCATGGCAATCAAACTCCAGTCTAGTGATAAAGCAGTATTCATAATCTAAGCCTATGCCGCACAGTTAAAATATATAAGCGTGGAAATAAGTTCTTAGAAGATTTTACACAACAGTGAAGATGGACAATAAAAGAGTGCATTCAGACTGCAGTTACAGGACCTACTAGATAAAGCAGGATAACATGAATTGGTGTTGATAACAAGTGACTTGAATGCATATACTGAGACGGGTCTACTTTGAAAGACCGACACGCTACTTCGCCGACACAAAAATCACCGACGCCAGATAACCGACAACACACAAAACCGACAACGCAAAACACCGAACACCATAACACCGACACACGGAATGTAAACAACACACTACACTACATAGCATAGCCACTAGCCCTAACCCAAACCCTAAGGTCCGACACTATCGCACACTTCACCTACCTGCACCCTAACCCTAACTCACTTAACCCACCCCAAGGTCCGACACTATCGCACACTTCACCTACCTGCACCCTAACCCTAACTCACTTAACCCACCCCTAGCCCAAGGTCCGACACTATCGCACACTTCACATACCTGCACCCTAACCCTAACTCACTTAACCCACCCCTAGCCCAAGGTCCGACACTATCGCACACTTCACCTACCTGCACCCTAAACCTAACTCACTTAACCCATCCCTAAACTACAGTCCCTCACTATCACACACTTACCTTACCCGAACCCTAACTCCGACACTAACACACACTCACCTTTCCCACAGCCTAACCCGAAATCCCACAATATCGCACACTTACCTCACCGCTCCTAACTCCGTCACTGTCGCACACTTACCGGGTCGCGATCACACATTACCCTTGTCGGTCTTTCCACTGTCGGCAAATCACCCTGTCGGTAAACTTACCTGTCGGTCGTTTGGTCTTCGTTTTCCGCGTGTCGGGGAATCGTCGGTTCGGTCTTTTAAAGTAGACCCACTGAGACAGACAGAACAAGATATGAAGAAAGGCTGGGTCCACATGGGTGGGGCAACAGAAATATAGAAAGGTTAGCCTATTCTAGACTTCTGTCTGGCAAATGGCTTGCTAGTAGTGAACATACTGTCCAGAAAGAGAGAAGTCACAAGATCACATACAAGAGTGGCCAACATGCAACTCTAGTAGACTTCCTCCTAGTAAGGAAAGACCAGTGGGGTAGAATCAGTGACTGCAAAGTCATCCCCATTGAAACAGTCAGCCCACAGCAGAGGTCACAATCAGCTGCAAGCTGTGATCACAGAAGTATCTAAGGTCAACAGAGACAAGGCTGAAGACCTGGAAGTTTACTGGAGAGAAAGCCACAACAGTTCAAGGAAGTACTCAGGGCTGTAACATCCCAACAACAGGAGGAAACAGGTGTTGTTGAAGACTAGCAGCACCTCAGAACAGCATGTGCGAAGACTACAGAACAGATATGTGGCTGAGCCAAGTAGGGAAATAAGATACATAAGGAAAGCTGGTGGTGGAATGCAGAAGTCCAGGAAGTCATCAAAAGAAAGAAGGAGTGCAGGAAAAAGTGGGAGATAGAAATGACAGACCAGGCTAAGAAGGAATACTGGCTGGCTAGCAAACAGGCTAAGAAAGCAGCTGCAATAGCAAAGAACAGGGCACCAGAAGCAATCTACCAGTTTCAGGAAAGTGACTCAGTAGGTGGCACAAAGAAACTATATCAGGTTACAAGGCAAACACTGAAAGAAAAAGAAGGCAGTCATAAGGGATGCTAGCAACTACCTTCTCATCAGTCCACAGGACATCAAAGGCAGATGGAAGGAGTACTTCCAGCAGCTACTGAATGAAGAAAATCCCACAGAAGCTGTACTGCCCTCGACACAGCCTATGATGAGAGAAGAGGAGGAGCACACCGTAGAAGAAGTAAGAATAGCAGTAAGGAAAATGAAGTCAGGGAAAGCAACAGGCTCAGATGTGGTCACTGCAGATATGGTAAAGACACTGGGTGAGATTGGGGAAATGGCTCCTGAGGGTTCTCATAGCAGTGAGGAGGGAAAGGTGTATGCCAGATGACTGGAGAATAAGCATACTAGTGCCAGGGGTCAAGACAAAGGGGACATTCACAACTGTGGCAGTACAGAGGTATTAAACTGCTGTCACACTGGATAAAAGTTCTGGACAGGGCAATTGATAAATGGATACGCAGAGTAGTGGAATGTAAGATGGGAGATGAGCAGCTTGGATTCTGATCAGGATGCAGCACAACTGACCCAATGTTTGCAGTGAGACATATTGTTGAGAAGAAGCTAGAGATAAGAAAAGAGTCCAATTGGTCATTCCTAGACTTGCAGAAAGCTTATGACAAAGTCCCAAGAAAGCTGATTCAGGCAGTCCTGCGGTGGTTGAAAGTCCCAAAAACATGGGTAGAATTAGTGCAGGATATATAAAAGGACCCAATGACATAACTATGAACAGCGTTCGGTCTCAATGAGGGATTCCCAGTGGGAGTGAGTGTGCATCACGGATCAGCTCTGAGCCCACTACTATTCATACTGGCGATGGACCACATTAGCAAATAAGTTGGAGGGGACACTTCAACAAAGTTGCTGTATGCTGATGATGTGGCATTACAGACAGAATCTGAGCATACCTCCCAACCATCCCAAATTACTCGTTTTTTACCGAGTTTTGGGGTCCAAATAATGGGGTGCTATGATTCCCGACTGGCACCCCTTCATTTCTGATTTGTTTTCCACTTTACATTTTCACGCTGTTTCAGCTGACATCATCATGTGCGTGTAAATGTCCCCATTGTAATACACCTGGTGGCTAGAGGTACTCAGGCTCAAACCCTGTACCTTGGGTATAGGGTAAAAAGACCCTAATGTTCTTAGCCACCACCACTTGTGAATTTCTGCCATATTTTTTATCTGCTCCTCATAAAATCTGTGGTTTTCAGGATTTTTGTGACAAATCACCAAAGGTTGAATTCATTAAATAATGGCAGGCATTTGAATTCCAGACTTCATATTCTTCTGAAAATAAATGGTAACAAAACCTTTTATTCTAGCAATTTTCTAAGTTTATAAGATCAGTATTTGAAATCTGTCCCTATTTTGGGGCTGTATTCCCCCATTATTGGCTTTGTCCAGGTTTTTTGGGCTAAACTTGAGAGTTATGGTGGGAAGTGAGAACTGAATTCTGTATTTCCCAAATATTGGCTTTGTCCATTTTTTTTGTGCTAAGAGGTTCAGAACTATTGAGAAGTGAGAACAGAATTCACTAAATGATAGTCATTTAAGTTTCAGTCTTCCTATCTTTCAGGAAACAAACTGCTGATTTGGCATAGTGGTATGTTGCTCTGACTGTAGTGCACAGGGTCCTGGGTTCAAGTCTTGCCAGTGAAATGCACGGTGGTAACCCAACCTTTTATTCTAGCAACTTTCCAAAATTATACAAGCAATGTTTAAAATGAGTCCCTGGTTTTTGGCCTTTTGCCCCCCCCCCCCCCAAAAAAAAAAAAAACGTAAATTGAAAATAAGTGCAAGAAGCTGTGAAAGATGCCTATGCCTTACACTACTGTCATTATATATATATATATATATATATATATATATATATATATATATATATATATGTTGTGTGCGTGTGTGTGGAAGTAGACTTGTATGATGGAAATGTTCTGAATTGGGCAGTTTTGTCATTATTGGCTCATGCATTTTGTTTCATTGCCTACTGGAAAAATGTTCAAACAAAAAATTTAAAATGCGCTCTTCTGTCTAACAAGTGTGCTGTATTATACAAGGAATATAATTCAGCAATTGTCTAAGTTTATAAGATCAGTATTTGCAATTTGTCCTTATTTTGGGGCTGTATTCCCCCATTATTGGCTTTGTCCAGGTTTTTTGTGCTAAGAGTTGAGAGCTATGATGAGAAGTGAGAACTGAATTCTGTATTCCTCCATTATTGGCTTTGTCCAGGTTTTTTGTGCTAAGAGGTTGACAGCTATGGTGAGAAGTGAGAACTGAATTCTCTAAATGATAGCCATTTAAGTTTCAGTCTCCCTATCTTTCAGGAAACAAACAGCTGATTTGGCATAGTGGTATGTTGCTCTGACTGTAGTGTACAGGGTCCTGGGTTCAAGACTTGCCAGTGAAAAACATGGTGGTAACATAACATTTTATTCTATCAACTTTCCAAAATTATACAAGCAATGTTTAAAATGTGTCCCTGTTTTTTGGCCTTTTGCCCCACCCCCAAAAAAAACTTAAAAGTGCAAAAAGCTGTGCAGGATGCCTATGGCTTACATTACTATCATTATATATATATATATATATATATATATATATATATATATATATATATATATATATATATATATTGTGTGTGTGTGTGGAAGTAGACTTTTATGATGGAAATGTTCTGAATTGGGCAGTTTTGTCATTATTGGTTCATGCACTTTGTTTCATTGCCTACTGTCAGGAAGGTGTATTAAAGAACACATATGTTTCTTGTTTTATGTGAAAGGGGCCAATGATTTGAAATCAGTCCAAATGTAATCTTAATCCACCACTGGCCAGATGCATTTTCTTTGGATGTGGTGTGGGTTTCAATGCTGTTTTAATGAATGTGAGCTTCAAGGGCAGGGAAGTTTTATTGCCAAGTCTATTTTCATTGTGAAACAGTATTGCTTTGTTTAGCAGATGTCTATTAGTGTTTGTGCATTGTGCTGTAAAGTGTAAAAATAAAATCCAAATAACCATGGAAGTAAAGCAGTATGCACACATGTGTTTATGGTAAATTGATTTATTGGGACATTGGAATGGCTGCAAGGGGACTCTGGTGCCATACTTTGGTTGTCTGTTCTTCAGTTTGCGGTTGAAAGTTGGTATCCCACAATTCCATTGGAGTGGCTGAGGTTATATAATTATTTGATGTTAAACAGTGTACAGATTTGTACCTTTTTTACTCAGATAATTTTTATTTTGGATATGAAATAAACAATAAATGAATACTTACTACAATATACTATCATATTACTTAAATTAACTATATACAAATTTACATTCAGCTTGACATATGAAAAATGAATAAGTTATACATAAGTAGTTAAATTAAACTTAAGAAGTAAATTATTCCAAGAGGAGGTTAGATCCATTTGTAGTGTGTCAATCAGTCAATCAATGTTAAAACTTTTTTCCCAGGGATTATTAGTTAATGGCATAGGAACATTCTTAATTCTTTGGTTTTAACTTCCATTAAGGCCATCTTCTTCAATAGACACAGAAAATCTTCTCTGCTAGGTACTGTGGTAGAATTCCATCTCTTTGTTATGCATTTCCTAGCTATAGCTAGAATTGTCCAAAGTACACAGAGGTTAGTTCTATTTAAAAAAAAAACTTCAGTCATTATTCGGTAATATTAAAGCTTTGGCCATAACAAAACTATCTGTATAAATCGCCTGCAAAAAATTAACATTTTCCCAAAAAGGTTTGATTTTTATACATTCGTAAAAAATGTAAGACCAATCAGCTTCATCAATCTGTTGACATCTCCAACAAAATCTATTACTAGAAGGATTGATTTTTGAAACTTTATCAGGAGTTAAGAAGGATCTATGGAGGAATTTCCAAGTGAATATTCTCCAATAATGAGAACAAGAGGTCAATTTTACTGAGAGTAGTAGGTCTAATTTATTTTCTGGAGTTAACTGAATAAAATATCCTTTAGTAATAAATTGCCAATATGTTGGTTTGAGTAATGTTTTGTAGTTTTTTATTAGATTATAGAAGTATGAAGTTCCATTTTTCATATTCTCATTATTATATATAATTTCAAACAGTCTGATTATGAATTTAGGTGGAGCTGAGAAAAAATTATATATTATCCTACATAGATCCTTGGAGTATGTCAATATATTCTAAAGTATTAACCATTCATGAGAATTTAATTTATAAGTTGACATCATATATTGTATATCCAATACTTGTTGATTTTTTATATAACAGATGAATATGTCCCTATGAATTCTATCTGGAAAGTTTTTAGCAATGCTGAAGGGAATTAGTGTTGTGAACCAAAGCTTTAAATCCATATTCATATTTATAAATTTCCTAAAGTGATCAGATAAATGATTTATTAGATTTGATCTGGTTAGTTTAATTGTATTACATTTCAAATTTAAAGTCAATGAGTACCATAATATATTATCTTTATCTATAGTAATAGTATTTTTAAGTAAATTGTTTTCATTTATTATTATAGTTGGATGTAACAATTTTCAGTTGGATATATAACTAGGATTAATCCATTCAATCACAGTTTTACGTAGAGTAGCTCTTATATATGATTCAATGTCCGGAAAATTTATTCTTCCCTCATCCCATTGTCTAATATGATGGTTACATGCAATTTTATTTCTTTTATAATACCATAAGAACCTTAGCAGTACTGCTGTTATTTTCTTAAGATAGTTTTTCTCAGGAATTAACAAAGTAGCTTGTACTAGATATAAAATTTTGGGAAGAAGAACCATTTTGATCAGCTGTAGTCTATCTTTGAAAACTATAAATAGGTTATTATATTTGTACACTACAGAATCGATTGTATCCTTAACCCTTTTATAATTAATATTCAATATATATTGTATATTCTCACATGGAACTATCCCCAGGTATTTTATTGTTGCAACTTGTTCACCTATGATATGATTCTTGTCTATTTGTATATCGTTCTTTTTATTTAATAATAAATATTTAGATTTTTGGTTATTACAACAAAGTCCTGAGATGTTTTATCAAAATATCATGTTCATCTAAGGCTCCTTTTGAATTCAGTAAGAAGAATACCGTCAGCAAAGAGCATGATCTTAGAATGATATTGTCCAAATATATTTATTCCTTTTATCTTCGGATTATTTTGTATTAATATAGCCAATAACTCTATATAGCCAATGCAAATAAAATAGGCAACCCTGTTAAGTACTTCTTGTAATTTGTATAGCCTCTGAAGTAAAGGGTCCTATTTTAACATAAGCCTTTTTCATAAACCTTTTTAATGAATGTAATAAAGGAGGGATGAAAAGCATATGCTTCAAGAATTTTAATTAAATAATCCCAATTTAGGGAATTGACTGCTTTTTCAATATCCAGTCTGATTATCAAGGCTTCTATATTTTCTTTATTTAAATAATCAATTAATGTCAGTATTCTTCTAATGTTGTCATGTGCGTGTCTATTTTGAATATACCCAGATTGATCATTGTTGATTATTTCATACATTTGTTTTTTTTTATTCTATTTACCAGGATAGACATAAATATTTTATAGTCATTATTTAATAATGAAATTGGCCTATATGAACTACAATGGCTAGCATCTTTATTTTCTTTTAAAATAGGTATGATTAAAGAGTATCTCCATGAAGGGGAAATTATTGCATGGGTTTGAATTTCAATTAGTGTTTTAATGTAACAATGAGGTTATATTTTTGGGAAATAATTTGTAAATTTCTGTGGTTAAACCGTCCATTCCAAGGGATTTACCATATTTACTTTCTTTGATTTTTATCAGTAACTTCTTTGTGTGTAATGGGTTTTTGTAAATTCCTTTGCAAACTTTCAGAGATTGATTTAACATTAGAGATCATATTATCTAAGTTGAAATGATCTGTTGTAGTATTCTTACTTTTATAATGATTTCTGTAATGACACTTAAAAGCATTTAGTATATCTCCTATTTCCAACACTTTCTTATCGTTTTCTTCATGTAGGATATTAATAACAGAGTTAGCTTTAGACTGCATTTTAACTTTAGCAGATAAATTATGTAAATGTTTTGGAAAAGTAGCATAAGAATTTATCTTTAACCTCCCCATGGCTAAATTAGTTTCAAGATTTAATATTTCATTATATCTTATATTTAAGTCTTCTATTGTCTTCTTGTTTTCAATTGAATTAAAAGACTTTTAGGATTTATATAATGTGAGTTTTCTTTGTAGTTCTGATTCCCATTCCTTGAGTCTATTTTTATACCAACCAATCTCTTTCCCATAAATGTAAGCTTTAAGTGAATCCCAAACCATTACTATGATCACTTCTGAATTGTAGTTTATATCTAAAAAGAAATTAAGTTCATTCACTAACCATTGCTTAAATTCTTTGATTTTTTTGTAATGTACGCGGGAATTCTAGATATGAATGTTAGTGGTTTAAAATCTATTTGCATTTTTAGAACTAATGAATTGTGATTTGATGGGAGACATGGGATTATTGAGAAAAAAGTTATTTTTTGTTTGAAGATCTTGAGAAATGTATATTTTATCTATTCTGGTTTGAGTACCAAATCTATAATCTTGGTGAGAGAATAATAATGAGTTATCTATAACATTAAAGGTATCTTTCAAATTTAAAGACTCGGTCCATCTTTTTAATAGTTTTGCAGTAGCTGTTAAACGTGGAGGTTTTTTATTAGTAGTTTCAGAAGTATTGGTAATACAATTAAAATCCCCTCCTATTATTAGATTACCTTTAGATATATTTATAATTTGATTTAGATGTTTTTTAACAGTTCCCATCCCAATACCAGGAAACCAGTATAGATTTACTAGTGTCCACAACCTATTATTAAACTTCAAGATGATTATAGCTATAAGACCGACATTATCTACATATTTATGTATTAATTCAGGGCATAAGGAATTCTTTCTCTATAAAATTATTACTCCTCTCTTCTTAGATTTAAATTTGGAGCATGCTAAGGTCATATAATCACTTGGGTTCCATATGAAATTATCATTGTTTTTGAAGTGGGTTTCCTGTAGAAGAATTATTTGAGCTCTATTTAACTTTAGGTATCTTAATAAATTAGATCTTTTACTTGGACTATTAAGGCCATTAATGTTTAAAGATAATAAAGAAAGGTCCATATCAAATTATTTTGAAGAAGGGTTTGAAGTGCCATTATGTTTACCTGGACCATCCCCACCTCTAATAATAAAATTATTAATTTGTAAACATTCATCTATCCCAGTAAGGCATGTTATCATTAAAGTAGTCAACATGTATAAGTCAGGCTTGGAGAAAGTAATTAACGTCCTAAAAACTAAAGTAAATAATAAAATTAAACTAGTTTGAACATTAATGCATACTCACCATGGAATGAAATACATTCCTGGTCCAACAGATAGATACATCTGAAGAACTATCACTCTAGCTTCCATTTTCCATTCACTTCAGCTCCATATATACACTTTTAAATATTAAAGGAGTCTATTAAAACTACTACTATTGTGATTTTAAAAACATTCAGTAGCAGATTTATTATATACATTAACTATATTATTACCATCTATACTTATAAACATATGTAATTCTATTATACAGATCATTAAAATTATTCAATTTATTTGTATCAACATATGTTTCCATATTGGAAATAATCACTTGTTTGAAGCACACAAGTTATTTAAAGTCTTAAACACAAAGACATACAACAAATAACATACATTTTTGATGATTATTACTTCCTGTAGCAGACAAGCATACACTTTCAGATACTGTTCATTAAAGCTAAAACAGACTATATAAAGTATTTCATAACATAAATATAATCATTAATCTTATGCTTTAGCAGGCATTTCAAGTTATGTTAAGAAAGGTTTTCAAAGGAAGTGTATGCAGTTGTATTTACAAAATGATTTACAGCATAACAGTACAGTATATATGATTATCAGATGTTTACAGTATTCTGGATGTTTAGTTTACTTTAATGTTGTATTTTGCTAAATATGCTTCAAACATCAAACTTTTTATTCTCATTTATGAGATATAACTATTAAGGATTTCTAATCTGTTTCCATGAGTAAAGTATGTTCGTGCTTTGAAAACTAGGAGTGAGCCCATAGCCAATGAAATCCTTTCCTAGTTGTTGCTATAACAATATTAAACTTAACAGCTTAAAGAAAGCTGATAACTGTACATATATCTCGTGTGACCTGCAGTCTTAAAATCTTCATTTTAAATTCACGAGCTCTTATTTTCCCGCTCAAACATTTCACTGAGACTAAACTGATGATTATACAATTTCCCCCTTTGCACTTCCTTCTCTCTCACGATGAGCTCAAGACATTCTTTACCAAAGGGCCGTTGTGTTAGGCTCTGCATACACCGTGGGACAAGTCAGCATGCCCTCCCCAATCCGGGACACAAACAGTCCTGTAACCCAAGCAAGCAAGCCATGACACAGTTCCAAGCATAACAGTAATCTATCATCACTTCCATTTACCTATTACAACTCATGTCTCTTTACAAGAGCGCTGAAGCTCTCTCACTCAACTACATCACTCCCAACCAAAGCAGCTGGCATCCCTCGTCACACCATAGTTCAACATAAACTATATATTTGCTGCATTCTGCACTTACCCATACATCGTCTCCTGCAGCCAAATCCAACCATACCTTTCAAAAACATTTCAACATCATCACCGCCACATGTGACAGCCATCCATTCAGATGTGGTCAGACAGTTCCTGACGGTAACCAAAACAAGCATCAGGACTACAATCCAAACAAGCTTCACCATGAAATAACTGGGACTCAAAACGAGCCTCTTTTCAAACAACTTTATTCACACCAGCTACGATTAAATACGCCCACGTCACTTCAATATTCACTAACACTCCCCAGTTGCATTGCTTAACTTAAAACGGAAGTGATTCGCAGTTACCAGACAGCTTATCAGAAATACATTCTAAAAATTCATTGGAGTGCCAGTATACAGTTTCATCGCATTTAAAGGGATATATCAATTAGCGACTAGGGTTGAGTTCAACCAAAGTAAATATCAATAAGCAATTTAATAAAAAAAAATAGTTAACTAAATAAATAAGGATGGGACCAACAAACTGAGCACTACAGGGCTACAAAGCAGAATTTTTAACTTTGATATTACTGGATTGTATTAGTAACTATGTCAAACAGTCAATCCTTAACATACAGAAGCAGGAAAGAGAAAAAAAAAAAGAAAAGAAACACAGAAGAGACATGAGGCAAAGGGGAAAGTGAAGGAAATGTCAGAAGGAAATGGTTTATAACTAATGTATATATAAATTTGTAAATCATGCATGAAAAGATATAGGAAACATAACTTTTCCTGTATATATGTGAGATATATATATATATATACACATGAGCTTAGAAGTTTTGAAACATATCAAATCCATTTCAAAGTTTTAATAATTAGGTTGCAGTTGATACTTTGAGAGATTTTGCAGCTGTAGGTACTTTACATTCAGTTTTCTGTTTCTTCTTTTTGACATCAGTCCATCCATTTTTATCATTGGTTCTCTTCAAGGACGGGGATGCCTATTCCATATCTTCTGAGATGGTTATAATGTTATTGTTTTTGATGAATTGTAGAGGTGCTTCCAGAGTGTTGAAGGTTCTCATCTCACTTAAGTGCAGTATCTTTATTTTTGCAGGGAAGGCTATTTGAGCTTTAATATTATTCTGTTTTAGTGTTTTTATTAGTGGTCATACCTTTTTTCTCTGTTCCAGCACTTAAGTGGAGTAGTCATTATCGAATCTTATTAGATTCTGATTGTATTTAATAGGACTTTTCCTCCATGATGTTTTTAACACCAGTTCTTTGTCCATGAAAGATAAAAATGTTATTATTATTGATCTTGGTGGCATAGAAGATGATGATGAGGTTGATGCTGAAGTTTTATTTCCTAAAGCATGATGTGCCCTTTCTATACCAAAAGAAAAGCCTTCTTTAAGATTTAGAATCTCTGGAATCCATGAGATTAAGAAGGATATAATGCCCCCTCCTTCTGCTTTCTCAGGTAAACTGAAACTCCTGATGTTTGACCTTCTTCCCCTATTTTCTAGGTCATCTACTTTATTGGAGAGCCAGGTATTTTGCTTCAGGAGAAACTCTATTTGTGTTTCCTCTTCCTCAAGCCTTCCATCAATGTCAGACAAAGAAGTTTCAATGGTTGTTATCTTTGACTGATGTTGCTGAAGTATTTCTTTGAAGACCTCTGTTTGTTTCTGAGTTCTCTTTTAGATTCAATCATGCATTTTTGTTGATAATTCTTGTAATGTGGTAGTCACCAGTTGTAGTTCCTTTTTTAGTGTCAGATCAGAATGAGAATTATTCAGGTTACTCATCTCTCCAATTGCTGTGTAAAGACTCCTGAATAATTTGACAAGAAATTTCTTGTAAAAATCCACCAAAACTTATATTTAGCAACTTTAGACTATTAACTAAATATCTGTAGTATTTTGGTTAGAAATAAATAATATAATTTCCTGAATTTAATACTAGTTTATGGAGTTCCAAAAATGCTGCCTTCAGTTAGCCATTCAGGCTCCGCCCTTTGATTTGTACCTATTTTTCATGGTCTTTGTCCAGATTTTTGATATTTCCAGGTTGAGAGGTATGACTCTGAGCAAGAACTTCAGTAAAGGACAGCGGAATGTAATGCACAACTGAAGGCACATGGGATAAAATTGAGTATAGATTAGACAATGGTAATGACAACAAATGGGGGAAATCAGAAGAAACTGAGAATTGAGATGGAAGGGAAGATAGCGGAACAGGATAACAGCTTCAACTATCTGGGATGGATGGTTGAGGAGAAGGGAAGTTTTAATGAAGAGGTCATAGCTAGAATCAGAAGGGCTACAGACAACTGGCATAGAGTGTCAGGGGTTGTGTATGACAGAAGAATGCCAAAGAAGCTGAAAAGTAAAATATACAAAAAGTACAGTTTTGTACCTACCATAAATGTAGATGTCCGATAGGAATGCATCTGCAGTCCTTACAAATGGGTTGTCCTGTCGTCAGGCAGCCCTTCGGTCGGCCGGATTCCAAAGTCTGGGTCTGGCCTCGGCTGGTGTCGCACTTCACCCGACGTCATAGCTGCAGTTTTTCAGGTATAAAGGCATCAGCTGACGCCATTTTCCTCAGTGTTTCTTTCCCCAGATGCCAGGTGCCCTCTTGGAAGGCTAAATTTGGATAAATGCCAATGTTTCCAAATAGTAGAGAGCAAACACAAAAAATAAGCATGTATGTACATATATACAAACAAATACACCATAATAGATCCCCCCCCAGCTAGCTATAAGATGGGCAAATACCCTAGGAGTACCACAGAGGGGAAGGCGGGTGGGTAATCCTGACTGCAGATGCATTCCTATCGGACATCTACATTTATGGTAGGTACAAAACTGTACTATGTCCTTCAAGGATGCATCTGCAGTCCTTACAAATGGGTAGAATACCATAGCCAAACTAGGGAGGAGGAAAGAAGAGATTATGGTGTAGTTAGGATCCCTTGCAAAACAGCAGTGGCAAAACCTGCTCGGGATCTAGAGTATAAAGGTAAGTTATAATGCTTGGCAAATGTATGCATGGAGGTCCAAGTAGCAGCCTCTATAATGTCCTTGGTAGCCACTCCTCGTAAGAAAGCTGTGGTAGTGGCTGTAGCCCTTGTGGAGTGAGGCCTGATGTTCTCTGGAGTTTTCTTTCCATGGTAGGAATAACAAAATCTAATGCAATTTCCTATCCACTTGGAGATTGTCTGTTTTGAAATTGCTTTTCCTTCCCTTCCTGTTGCATATGCTACCAGTAGCTGGTCAGTTTTTCTATTGCCCTTGGTCCTGTCCAGGTAGTAGCGTAACTGTCTATGTACATCCAAGGTATGCAACAGTCTTTCTCCCCTGTTCTCTGGGTTGGGGAAGAATGTAGGTAGGTGGATAGCCTGATTCAAAGATACTCTGGATACCACCTTAGGCATAAAAGTAGGATTTGTTCTCATGGACACTCTATCTTGATGGAAGATCAGGAAGGGTTGCACTGCCATTAATGCCTGTAGTTCAGATACCCTTCTTGCTGAAGTGATTGCCAGCAGGAAAGCAGTCTTCCATGATAAGTATTGTAATTCTGCTGTTGCTGCTGGTTCGAAAGGAGGAAGTGTCAATTTTTCTAGCACAAAGTTCAGGTCCCATGCTGGCAATGGTGGTTTCCTAGGAGGTTTTACATTTTTAATTCCCCTCAGAAACTGCCTGAGCAGAGGATGCGAGAAGACAGGAGGATCCAAGCTGTATTCTGCTGAAATTGCTGATGCATGTATCTTGATGGAAGAATAGGACAGGCCTGTGTGGAAGAGCTCTGCCAAGTATTCCAGGATGTTGGCTATGTTTACCAGTGACACATCTTCTCCCTTTGCAGTATTCCAAATGAGATATCTTTTCCATTTTGCTGCATAATTTTTCCTTGTTGAGGGTCTGCGAGCCTCAAGGATAATGTCTTTAACCCTTTGTGATAAATTTGGGTTAATTGATCTTATGGAATGTTCCAGGCAGTCAGCTGAAGAGTTTTCAGGTTTGGATGCAGGATGTTGTAGTTGTTCTGTGTTAACAGCAATGGAACCAGGGGTAGTGTCCATATTTGTTCCCGAGACATGCTCCTTAGTAATGGGTACCAATGTTGCCTTGGCCAGTCTGGAGCTATCAGAATGATCCTTGGACGGTCCGCTTTGATCTTCAATAGCACCTTGTGCATCAAAGGAAGTGGTGGGAATGCATATGCTGTCAGGTTTTTCCAACTGAAAGATAGGGAGTCCACCTTCCAAGCTAGTGGGTGGTACGTCCTTGTGCAGAATTTCTTTAGCTGGTGATTGTGTGGGGATGCAAATAAGTCTATTTCTTGGAGTCCCCATTTTCTTGTAATGGCTTTGAAGATGTCCGGATGCAGCATCCATTCGTGGGCATCTGTGGTAGTCCTGCTTAATATGTCTGCTAGAATGTTTTCTTTTCCTGGTACAAAAATTGCTTGTAACTGAATGTTGTAGCTCAGAGCCACATTCCATAGGTCCAGTGCCATCCGGCATAGAGGGTATGAATGTGTGCCTCCCTGTTTGTTGATGTACCACATAACTGTAGTGTTGTCTGTCCTTATCATCAACTGACATTCTTGGAGAAATGGTCTGAATGTCTGGATTGCCAATTTTACTGCCAGCATTTCCTTTAGATTTATGTGTAGGTGCAGCTGGTCTTGAGTCCATAAGCCTTGTATGCACTTGTCCAGCATGTGGGCCCCCCAACCGAGGTCTGAGGCATCCGTCGTGATGGTTTGGCTTGGTTGAATGCTGTAGAAGGGCAATCCTGTGTTTGATTGACAGGCCTGAGCCCACCATAGGAGCTCTTGCTTCAGGCATGGGATTATTGGAATTTTGGCTTCTAGGCTGTGCTTGTGTTGAGACCATAAATTCTTTAGGTACCACTGTAGCTTTCTCATATGCAATCTGGCATGAGGGACCAGTATTATGCAGGATGCCATGAAGCCCAAGGCTTGCAGTACTTTTCTTGCTGTTAGATGGTTCTGCTTTGTTAATGCCAAGAAGTAGAGAGGTAGTTGCTCTTGTTTTTCTGCAGTTAGGAATGCCATTTGCTTTGATGTGTCCAGCTCTGCACCCAAAAAGGTTATTATTTGGGATGGTATCAGCCTTGACTTTTTTATGTTGACTGTATATCCCAGGGCTTGTAGCAGGTAAATGACTCTTTGTAAGTCTTCTGTTAGCTTGTTTTGTTGTCCGCTTGTATCAGGCAGTCGTCCAGGTAGGGGTAAATTTGGATTCCTTGAAGCCTGCAATGAGCAATTACTGATGCCAGGCATTTCGTGAACACTCTGGGTGCAGTAGATAAGCCAAAGGGCAATGCTGAGAATTGATAATGCTCTGATCCCGCAAGAAATCTGAGGTATCTTCTGCAATTTGGTCGTATGGGGACGTGCAGGTATGCCTCCTTGAGATCTAGAGTTACCAGCCAAGACTCCTTGCCCAGCATGGGAAGAAGCTGCTGTAGAGTCAGCATTTTGAACTTTGGAACAATGAGGAATGTGTTTAAAGCGGACAGGTCGAGAATAGGCCTCCATTTGTTCTCTTTTCTTGGTACCAGGAAGAGTCTGGAGTAAAATCCTTCCTTGCTCCATAGATGGTACCTTTTCCACAGCTCTCATCTTTAATAATTGAGATATTTGTTTTAGAGCTTCTGTCTTTTGATTTGGCGGTAGGTTTGGCATTCCTCTCTTTCCTGGTAGAGTATGGAAGTGGAACCTGTAGCCTTGGTCTATTGTCTGTAAAATCCACTTGTCTGTTGTGATGTAATGCCAGTTTATTGAGAATAAGGCTAGCTTTCCGCCTAAGGGTGCTTCTAGTTGTTCCCTTGTAGGCGGTGCCAGAGCCAAGACACTGTGATTGTCCTGTTGCAGTGGTGGTGGCTGTGTCTGTGCCTCGCTGGTTGTTACCCTGCCACTGGCGTCCCCTGTAGGCACCCCTGGATTGGTTTCTGCCTCTTGATCGCCTATTCCTGCCTCTCTGTGCTTTAGAGGAGTCTGGAAAGGACCAAGTTTTGGAGGGCCAATTCCTGCTAAACCTTGGAGGTTGGACCTGTAAGAAATCTTTCACTGTTTGTACAGATTTTGCCTTCTCCTCCATCTTCTTCAGTACCTGTTGTGCAGGAGAACCAAATAAATTGGCCTTGTCCATGGGAGCATCTAACAGTTTTGATTTGACATGGTCCGTAAGGCCTGCTCTTTCAACCATGCATGCCTTCTGATAACTGTACCAGTCATGGCTGATCTAAAGGAAGCCTCCAGTGCATCATAGCCGCATTTTAAAGAATGGTTACTAACTTGCTGAATGTTATGTACCATTTCCTGAACATACTTCTTATCAAAAGGTTCATCAGAGGACAGTTTTTTAGTTAACTGGTCAAGCATAAATTCTTGATATTGGATCATATGAAATTCACAGTTCAAGGCCCTAGCTGACAGAGTAGCAGAAGTGTAAACTTTTTTACCCCATCTCTCTAAGGACCTGGATTCCCTTTCAGAGGGGAGGGGATTTTTAGCAGAGGTAGTTGCTACAGCCTTAGGCCCCTGGGAGATAGTCTCGGGGTCTGCAAAAGGAGCCTTGTATAAATGGTAATGTGTGTCCGGGACCCTGTAACACCTATTGGGCTTAGCAGGGGCCGGAGGTAATAAATCAGGAGCAGTACAAGCATCATTAAATGCATCATCTACAACAGAAAGAACTGGAGATATAGCTAAAGGCCTATGTTGTGGTAAATGCAAAAAGGTTCTAAGCCTTTTCCTGGAGTCTGAAAAATCTTGGCCCTGCCACTGAAATTGTTCCCTCATAGCATGCAAGGTTTCCCCAAAGGAAAATTCCTCAGGTGGAGAGGCAGAAGGGATGGACTCTTCAGCATCAGAGTCTTCGTAAGGGGAATAAGGAGCCTCTGGAGGGTCTGTGTTATCTGAATCATCAGAGGAATCATCTGTGGACACTGGCTCAGGAGGCTCTGCTCTAGGCCTCTTCTCTGGAGGTGGATGAGAGGCCCTGTCTGGATGAGGCTGGGATCCCCGGATTAAAGAAATAAGATCCTCTGCCAAGGAAAGCATCTGGGAACTGGAGCTGGGCCTGTGAGAGGGGGTCTTAACAGGCACAGTTTTTGTAGCTTTAGCCCTGGCAAAGGCCTTAATGGACATGGCTGCAGGAGGCCTAGCAGCTCCACGTGCAGGAAGTGAGATATCCAAGGGAATAGTGTCAGATAATTCCTGAGAAACCGCAACCACAGGATGGATTTCAGATGCCGATTCCACCAGGTTTGAAGAGGCCTCGGTAGAAGGCATGTTGTCGGCTGAAGGAAGAACCGCTTGCTCGGTTTCAGCCGAAACCGAGACACTCGCGGTTGGCTTAACCGCGGTTTCGGCCGAAACCGCGGACCGCGAGTGTCGGTCCTTTTCCTTGCGTTTTTTGGATAATTGTGAAGTCGGAGGATCCGACGGCATAATATAAGCAAAATCAGTGCCAAAAAACTGCTCAGCAAATTCCGACCGACGTCTAAGCGTCCGGCGGTTAAAAGAAGCACAGACTAGACAAGCTGCGACGTCGTGGTCTGGGCCTAAACAAGGTAAGCAGTAAGAGTGGAAATCTTTATGAGGTATTTGTTTCCCACAAGTTAAACAATTATTCACTTTTTCTGACATCGGCTGAGGCAAGAAAGAGTCCCCAACGGGGTACTTAGTTTTTTAGAAGTCTTCGAAGTAGTATTCGGTAGTAGTAATCTCTGGTTCTGACCGACCGGCACTTGCGAACAGCTTCTGCTTCGGGCGCCACGCGGCAAGAAAGACTGAGGAAAATGGCGTCGGCTGATGCCTTTATACCCGAAAAACTGCAGCTATGACGTCGGGTGAAGTGCGACACCAGCCGAGGCCAGACCCAGACTTTGGAATCCGGCCGACCAAAGGGCTGCCTGACGACAGGACAACACATTTGTAAGGACTGCAGATGCATCCTTGAAGGACATCAGTGGTAACACCAGTACTACTGTATGGTGCAGAAACCTGGGCAGTAAAAGCAGAGCAAATGAGGAAGCTAGAGACAATGGAATTTAAGTGTCTAAGACTGGTGGTAGGGTGCACACTGTGAGACAGACGAAGAAATTAGGACATAAGAGCAGAAGGCAAAGTAGCTCCAATTGCAGAAAAGATCAAAGAGAACAGATTACAGTGGTTTGGACACATGTCCAGAAAAGCAGAAAATCTGGTGAAGAAGATTTGGGACAGACAGGAAGAAGGCAAGAGGAAATGAGGGCGCCCAGCAAAGAGGTGGATGCATTTTGTGAGAGAAAGTCTGCGACAGTCAGGCATGAGTGTTAAAGAAGGTAGGAATGTGGCTTTTGATTGAGAGAGATAGTGATAGTTAATATGACAAACTAACCCCATATAGACAATGGGATAAAAAGGGGGGGTTGATGATGGTGAAAATGACACAGGAATCCTCACTGTAACTTGGGGTGGAAGACAATAAAAACTATGTTTTCATGGCAGCTACCAGACTTTTGGCTAGTAACACCTACACATAATTGCATACCCCTTCTTAATTGTTTACAATGCCCCCCAATTCAGACAAAACACAATGGATGTGTTAAGAAGAGAAACAGCAACATCAGATTGTTCATATAGTGCACTAAATTAATAAATATAAGTTAATATTTCTGAAAAAAATACTCTATAGGGAAGTTTTAAAATCTGCCAACTCGTTATACTCCCAAAAACATGTTACCAGTTACCTCTTTCTTCCCCCGAACACCTACTGCATTTGCTATCTACCTAAATAAAAAATATTTGAAGTATGCTTGGAGTATAAAAATATCTATGCAAACACTTCCAAGCAAAAATTCGAAACCTTCTGGACTTTGTTGCATATGTGGGAGCCATACATATGTCTTCCCATTGTTTCTTTACAAAATGCTTTTCCAGTCTCTCTTCCCAATCTTTTCTAAGCTCCTCTGATTGACTCTTACAGTTATCATGCAATGTTGTATATGTCCTACAAATTATCCTTTTTTAACAACAGATTTTGCTCTAGATCTGACTAAAAACTCTACCAGAGCTGGTTTTACACTTATGACCCCCCCTACTACTTTCCTTTTGCCTACACTCCGATATCAATCCCTGGTAGGTAAGGCAATCACTAACCTGCAATCCAAATGTCTTTTGTGGCCTCATCCCACCCTACTACCATTCCTCCCCTAATTACTTGTTCTCAATACTTTGGTTCCTTTGCCAGTTTTCTCCAGTAAATTCCAGCTCCCTCTGCTTAATTTCTGTATCCTTACTTGCAGTCATCTCTATTACCAAAATCTCCTTTCTCTATACCCATGTTGACCTAGTGCTTTGAATACTTTCTGCAACTTTATGAATATAATATTCCGTGTGGTTGTTATTCTCCTTAAGGATCTGTATCCAAAACCCTATCCTCTGTTTATTTCTTGTGCCCCCAGACCCCCGCTTAACCATTATCCATTTTGACTTTGATTTATAACTTTCTGCTCATGTTACATGTATCAGCCATAACTGCACAGCTCTAAATTTTCCATACAAAATAGATAATCCTAAACCATGTTGTCCTATGGAGAGGATAAACTTATCCCACCTAACTTTTATTCTCTTCCCCTCCCAAATAAATTCCTTCAACTTTTTATTTATTACTGTCCACAACTTCTCTGGTTGATAAAAGTACGCCTGCCTTGTATATAAATCTAAAGAGATTAAAAACATTTTCACTGCTTGTATCTTACTATCCATAAACAAAAGCTTCTGATTTCTCAGATTTTGCATTACCTTTTGTTACGTTTCTTCCCACATATCCTTAGCTGCCATAAAATAATCACTTTTGATCCATAAATCTAAATACCTCATCGTATTGTATCTCTCATGAATATGGGTAATGCTAAACCAATTCATGTATGGGTACATAATGTACCACTATAGTCTTTGCTTTATCTTCATTAATTTTATATCCCGAAAACACCTGAAACTGTCTCAAAATGATCCACAACACCAAACGGTGCTTTTTCTGTATTTATGACTTTCCTTTTTTTTCTCTGCACAGAACTGTTCAACAGTTATGTGATAAAACTAGGACCTTCATTCAAGTATAGGTTAATTTATATAATATTACAACATTTGTAAACATTTATCACTTTAGGCATTTTGGTTTTAAATTAAATATATATACAGACACACATATATAGTAATCACTCAGTATGCAGATACTCAGAAGGGCAGAATCAGAATTTAGGCAGTTTAGAATGTAGACAGAGGTAAGTGGGTTGGTATTAGGGTTGGGAATGTGTTTGTGTGAGTATTGGATGTGTTAGGGCCAGAGTAAGGGTTAGGTAAACGGATAGCTTTAGGGCTGTGCATATTTGCATGTTTGTTGACACATCTGTCTGTTTCTGAGTCTGTCTTGGGGAAAGACAGGAGCTGAAACTCACAACATTTCACATTTAAAAATGTTACATTAATTCATATTTCTTTAGCTTCTGCAAGAAAACAACTACTTAAGAGTCACGGCAAATCAATCACTGACACTTTAACTGAGGATTCTTAAATTTACCATTTTTTATTGCTTCCATTCTAAGTGAATGGAACTGTGATCTCACAAATTAAACTCAACCAAATTAATCTCCTTAATTGTGCCCACTTAGGGCATTACAGGTGAAAAGGTAGCTTTCCAACAAAATGAGATCACATGAGGATCATGGGCATTAAGGGTTAGAAAAAATAAGTAGTCGTTCCAGTGGCATAAAGGGATAAGGTCCTGACAACAGTCCTGTTGACCCAGGTTTCATTAATGGCTCAGATAACTGATGGAGTGGCAGGAAGGGATGGGGACTGTCTCAAAGGCATTTCTCATATGATCCTTGGTGGACGTCGGGAACATGTGAAAATGGAGTGTGGCTCTAAAAGGAACAAAGGTGGGGACATTGCTCAGCTACCTCAAAGGTGGGGGGATACATCAGCATGTCCCCACTGCATGCCTGCCCTCCTGATGAAACTAAGAGACCACAGGGGAAGAGGAAATGGGGTGGAACATAAAAAAAATCACCCCTGGTAGATGGTGTTAATATCAGGCTCCTCTACTAGGAAATCCAACGCTGTAGAGAAAGCTGGTAGATCTGCCGATGGACATGGGGCACTGAGGCAGTGATGAAGCAAGGATAATAAAAATGTTATTATGTACAGTTACCGTGCTGCTGTCAGATTTGGATTATGTAGAACACTGTGATAGGTGTATATTTGTATTTTTTTCTTTTAGTTGCTGCATGTACTAGTCCTTTACACTACCATTTCTAAGCTGTCAGCAAACAACAAGGAAACAGTTAAGTGACTGACAAATTTACAGAAATGTGAAATGGATTAAACTGATTACTGTTAAATATATTTCTGCTTCATTTTAATAAAAAGAAGTTAATCTGAAAAAATATCTTATATTTTCTGAAGCAAACATATTATTAATTTTTAACTGCTGATGATTACTGAACTACATAAATATTATCAATCAGTCTATAAAGGTTAGTGAGAGTTACTGCTGCTCCTTGGGTTAGGGAGAAAAAAACCTTCATCTAAAATGTGAACCCTAATTTCAGGAAAATGCAACTGCACACAAGATACTAGTAGGTCATCATATACTAAAAACCATAGACTACTAGCAAATTACTTGGTTTAAGAATGTTTTTCTTTTCTGCAATGATCTACAACTAATGTATTTAAAAGATTATACTTTTCATGAAGTATGCTAAAATGTAGATGGACTGTTGTCATGCGGTACATTATACAATAGCAACATATAGCTTTTTTCAAAGCTAGGAGTCCCTGGGTTCACAGAAAAAAGAGTAACTGTACCAGAGAAGTATCTCAAACTATTACTATTTGGTCACTGGGTAAATTGACTGGTTTATTGAGCATTTTTATCCACAACCTGAGCTCAAAGATCAGAGAAAAACATCATGGTGTTTCAATCAACAACATTATATATAGAATGAGTACATAGCAAAGTTCAACATGAGAATGGTAAAGGTTAAATGCAGACTGGGTAGGAGTAAAATCTCCAGTGTGTAGCACTTTTGTCAGTACTGAAGGTTATGGTCTTGAAAGATAAAACTACAATCAGAGTGACACCTACAGGTGCAGATGAACACACATTCATATCATTCCGCATTCAGCTTGAGGGAAAAGTGTGTTTAGTCTGCTAAAGCTCTCACTTTGGCAGTAATATCTGTAAATATGTTTAGATGGCTCACAATTTAATTAATTTAACTGCTTATTATGTTTTTTTTGGTAAATTGGGGGAAAGATATAAAAGTGTTGAAAGAAGAGTAAGGGTGCATAAACAAGAAGTTAAATTACATACCTGCTGGCTAAAGACAATGAAAGCAAGTTAGTAATATAGTACATGGATTATGAGACACTGAGAATAGCATGCTGGAATGTCAGCAAGCTAACCAAACATGTTATGTTCTCAGGAATCCTGGTATATTTTGAGTTACTCAGGAATCCTGGTATATTTTGAGTTACAGTTTTGGGCCTTAGAAATGAGGTAACTTCTGAAGCAAAACACAATCAAGAAAGTTCCCTTTTACACTTTACAAAAACGAGACCTCATATTATCATGCTCCAAGAAACCAAACTGGACCAAACAAAACATAGTCAAACAATGACTTAGACTGAAAACACCAAACAGCACCACCACGAAGTGAATGTTCCCATGAAAAGAAAAACAAATGTAAAAATAACTAAAGCAAAGTCCATTCACAGGAACAAACCAAGGCCGTTCTTTAAAAGTTCCAATAAGAAATGCAGTCTTATAACTTCTCTTAATGAATATCGCTGAATGCAGAAAGTAATTATAATAAAATACTTTTATTTGCACAACTCGGTAAGCGCTTTCACCATACAGGCTTCATCAGACCGTAAAAGACAAATAGAAATAAGAATATATATACACCTCCTTATTCATATTAATTAATGACATCATATCCTGCCATCTAATTAATTAAATCACTACTACAAACATTCTAACTATATAGTTAAAATATTAACAAAAGAAAAATAAAAATCAAAAAACTAATCAACTAAGTATCCTATAAAACCTAATATACAATTAAATAAGGTATAATACTCCATTTCAACCTAAAAAATATATACAATAAAGTACATAAACAAACATACATGCTTTGTCCATCTAGCTAAATTAAGTCTGTTATTGTGTGACAAATGCTTCAATGATACTTTATCATCTGGCCTAAACAATTTACCATAAAAAAGAACATATAATAAGACATGCTCTTTAAACATATAGAACATATACTACGAGGTACGTACTGGAAATGACATTGATCAAACGTGCGCACTTAGTTCACCTAGTTGATTTCAACCTCCTATTGTGTAAAATGGGCTTTAATTTATTTCATATTCTGTCAATGTTCTATTGGATAAATTAAGAACTAACGACTGTCCACACATATGAAATACAAGTTTTGAACAAAGGTTTATCCTTTATTCCTACTAGTAAGAGTGATTTGTCTAACACCATTATAGATTTTAAAAAATATTCACACGTAATGTTCAACTCAAATTAGAGTATAGTGTGGACAATAATAGTATTAGTCAAACTTTTCGTGTGCTCAGCACTTATGTTCCTAATCTACATCCTTTACTGGATGTTTTTAATAAATTAGTGAAAGATGATATTCATAAGTTGAACTTAGTGGAAAGAAATATGCACAAAATGAAGAATAATTTATCTTTTAAACAAAGGGCAGCTTTGAAAGATTTAAGTACTGACACCTCCATAATTATTAGACCAGCAGACAAAGGAGATCCGGTAGTGGTCTTAGACCGCGATAGGTATAAAGCAAGTATGGGACTGCTGCTACAAGAAGCAGAATTTTATTCTTTAATTAGTATGGCTGAAGTGGAAAATAAAGTTTTAAAAATGTATGATATGTTGGATGATATTTTGATGAGTAAATATATTAATTTTGAATTGTTCAAATTTCTTAGGGTGAATAATCCATTAATTCCTATAATCCAGGGACTCCCAAAAGTCCATAAGAATTCTGTCAACCCGCCGATGAGACCCATAGTTTCAGGTCAAGGGTGGGTGACAGAACCCTTGTCTATATACATTGAACATTATTTGAGACCTATAGTTGATGCTAATGCACATATTTTGAAGGACAGTAAACAGTTCTTGGTGAGTCTTTATGAATATATGAAACATGTTGACTTTGATGCACTATTTATTTTGGTCACCTTAGATGTAACCAGTCTTTTTACGGTTATTCCCAACGAAGAAGGTGTGGAAAAAGTACATAATTATTTGTCCACACACTCAACAGTGAACTCAAATACTACTGACTTAATCACTCTTTTTTTGGAAACTGTATTACATAATAATGTCTTTCTATTTGAAGACACACTGTATATTCAGAATGATGGCGTAGCAATGGGCACTTCTTGTGTCAACAGCTACGCCAATGTTTTTATGGCAAGCTGGGAGGAAGATAAACTGTTCCATCTTGACAGCTTTAAAACAAATGTTGGCTTTTATAAGCGTTTTGTAGACAATTTGTTTTTAATTTGGAAAGGCAATGAAGCATCTTTATTTGATTTTGTTTTGCAGGTAAATGGATTGACTGACTATCTTAATTTTACAATGAATTATTCACGACATAGTACATCTTTTCTAGATGTATTTATAGAGAGACTAGACAATGGTCTTCTGAATACAGGTGACCATAAAAAAGCATGTTATAGGAATACATTTCTACATAGGGAGAGTATGCATCCTCAATATGTTTTTAAAAATGTCATCAAGGGACAGGCTATGAGAGCATCTAGGTTGAACCCAACATATAATGGTTACACTCAAGAAATATTAGATTTAAAATTGAGATTAATAGCAAGGCAATATGACCCACAGGACATAGATAAAGCTATTGAGGAAACAAATACGGTTAGAATGACTAGGGCCAGTCCATATTTCTCTGATATAAGGGTGCAAGATCCAATAGAGGACTTGGTCCGGCATACTATACACACAGTGAAAGTGCCCATGTTCTATACTGCGGATATGTCTGCGTTAAAGAGCATAGTACAGAAACATTGGGACATCTTGCTTTTAGATGACACCATTAAAGAAATAGTAGGGGACGAACCCAAATTTCTTTTCAAGAATAAAAAAAATCTCAAACAAATTTTATGTTATCCTAGTTTACAAACGAAGGACACCTGTAATAATCCTGTTAAAGGGACGAAACGATGTCAAAAATGTAATCAATGTGAGTCAACTGATACCAGGGCTAGTTTTATTCACCCTGTTACTAATTATTCCTATATTTTTCATGTTTCAGCTGACTGTCAAACTGAGCACGTTATTTATCTAGCTAGATGCATATACTGTTGTGCATTTTATATAGGGAAAACTGATAGGAAGCTCAGGGAAAGAATCAGGGAGCATCTTTATCACATACGTATTGGGTCTGAGCACAATGCCTTAGCAAGGCATGTTCTTACTACAGATCTAACACATGAATTTAAGTTCTCAGTTTTACAAATTATTACCCCTGGGATAAGAGGTGGCGACATTAAAAACTATACTGAGTGCTGTGAAATGAACTGAATAATTAGATGCAGAGCTGACAAAATACCTGGACTTAATGAATAAGTACCTTTAAAGCCCATTTTACACAATAGGAGGTTGAAATCAACTAGGTGAAATAAGTGCGCATGTTTGATCAATGTCATTTTCAGTACGTACCTCGTAGTATATGTTCTATATGTTTAAAGAGCATGTCTTATTATATGTTCTTTTTTATGGTAAATTGTTTAGGCCAAATGATAAAGTATCGTTGAAGCATTTGTCACACAATAAGATACTTAATTTAGCTAGATGGACAAAGCGTGTATGTTTATGTACTTTATTGTATATATTTTACAGGTTGAAATGGAGTATTATACCTTATTTAATTGTATATTAGGTTTTATAAGCTATTTAGTTGATTAGTTTTTTCATTTTTATTTTTCTTTTATTAATATTTTAACTATATAGTTAGAATGTTTGTAGTAGTGGTTTAATTAATTCGATGGCAGGATATGATGTAATTAATTAATATGAATAAGGAGGTGTATATATATTCTTATTTCTATTTGTCTTTTACGGTCTGATGAAGCCTATATGGTGAAAGTGCTTACCAAGTTGTGCAAATAAAAGTATTTTATTATAATGACTTTCTGTATTCAGCGATATTCATTAAGTGAAGTTAAAATACTGCATTTCTTATTGGAACTTTTAAAGAATGGCCTTGATTTCTTCCTGTGAATGGACTTTGCTTTAGTTATAATGACTTAGATTGGGTAAAGTGTGTGTGTGTGTGTGTGTGTGTGTGTGTGTGTGTGTGCGCGAGCGCGCGCGCACGAGTGAGAGACAGGAAATGAAAGTGCATTGTCAGATGTTTCTTCCTTGTCTATTTCCCTAGTAAACTCTGTGGATTATGCTGGCTGTTCAAGGGGTCACTATAAGAGCCAGATGCAACTCACTAGCACAGATAGATTATACCAGTGATACAGAGGCAAGGTGTAGAGAAATAATCTTAGTGATAACAGGAATATAACTATCAAAAAAACTTGATGTGCAATGCTGAGGGGATATTACCATAACAAAAGGATCAGACTGGTTAACGTGTTTGTTCCCCTACAACAGATAAACATGAAGCCAAAAAAATGATGGCGGAAATAATTCCTTTCATCAGGAAATACTGCATGTTGGAAGATACTGGAATATTATGATAAAATAGATGTAACTGCAGGACTAATGCAATACTCAATAATGGGGACTGGTAGATTTCTTAAAAGAAGCACAATAAACGTATGGTTGTCAGATGTGGCTGAATTAAAAAAAATGAAAAAACAGACACATGACTTTTTTTTACTGACATCATGTATGCTACACATTAACATGCATTGTTAGTCATTTCTGACAAGTAAGCTCACCTGCTCTAACTTACAGATCATCATCAGGGAGGAAAACATTGAACATTTCTATTAGATCCCTTAAAGTAAAAACATCTGAGTGATGTTATTAGGAAGAACTCTCGAGTCAAGGGGATTTCACGAGCAAGTCATGTAATATGGCTGAGGAATTACAGGAATCCGACAATAAAAAAGATGTGGCTGTTGTACAACAAATTACCGAATTCAAAAATGTAAAGGGACAATGAAATGGTAAACAGACAGAAGCCCTTAATCATGGTAACGAAGATCAAGGTAACTATCTGGATATAGTTTCTGACTTAATCCTGCTAGATCACAGAAATACTTCACTTAAAACTTAAGAGTGCAAAAAGTGGAAACCGGGACAGTAAAACCGATGAGCCCACAATCAGGAATTTTAACCGAAGTCCTAAAAGAATTTTAGAGGTCTTTAAATATTTTTATAAACATCTATATGTTGAAATAAATGCCACTACTGGTTATATTAGAAAACTGTAGGATTCACCCCTCCCCTTTTCCTGCTTTCTACATGGGGTCGGGGTGCTGTGTCCCTTGTTGCCATCTCTCCCTATTCAATGCCACTCTTCTACCTTCTTCGACAGTCATCCTTGACTGTCATAAATCTTCTCTCACACAATCCATCCATCTCTTTGCTGGACTTCTTTGTTTCCTCCTGCCTTCTTCCTGTCTGTCCCAAATCATCTTCACGAGATCATCTTCTGCTTTTCTGCACATGTGCCAAAACCACCATAATCTGTTCTCTTTGACATTTTCTGCAATTGCAACTACTTTGGCTTCAGCTCTGATGTCCTCATTCCTTCATCTGTCCCATAGTGTGCATCTTACCACCCTTCTCAGGCACTTCATCCCCATCGCCTCTAACTTTCTTAACTGCTCTGCCTTTACTGCTGAGGTTTCTGTACCACACAGCAGTACAGATTATGACACCGTTTTGTACACCTTACTTTTAAGCGTCTTCAGTATTCTTCTGTCATACACTGTCCCTGAATCTCTGCGCCAGTTGGTGTGCATCTTACCACCCTTCTCAGGCACTTCATCCCCATCGCCTCTAACTTTCTTAACTGCTCTGCCTTTACTGCTGAGGTTTCTGTACCACACAGCAGTACAGATTATGACACTGTTTTGTACACCTTACTTTTAAGCGTCTTCAGTATTCTTCTGTCATACACTGTCCCTGACTCTCTGCGCCAGTTGGTTGCAGCCCCTCTGATTCTAGCCTTGACATCCTTTATTCAGTCTTCCCTTCTCCTCATCCACCCTCCCTGATACTTGGAAGTTGTTAACTTGTTCCACTATTTTCCCTTCTATTTCAATTTTCAGCTTCTTTTGATTTTCCACTATTTTCCCTTCTATTTCAATTCTCAGCTTCTTCTGATTTCCCCCATTTGCTGCCATTAACATTGTCCTGTACTCAGTTTCATCTCACGTGTGTGCACATTTGCATTCCATTCCCCTATCCTTTACTGAAGTTCTTGCTTAGAGTCTGCCTATAATGCCACATCGTCTGCATACAGAAACTTTGTTGAGCTGTCCCCTCCAACCTGTTTGCTAATGTAGTCCATCAGCAGTGGCACAAAAGGAGATACTGCCAGCACAGCTATCTGGAATTTTGTAAATAATTACATGTCATTGGTGAATATCAAAATGATTTGTGTAAGATGCTTGTGTTACAAATGTATTAGAATGGTATGCTATGTGTATATCAAACTTGTTTGTACAGACGTGTGTTAAAAAGGGTTTGTCAAATGTTTGTGTTTAAAATGGATCCACAGTGTGTGTCCTACTGGAAAATAACAGAAATGTACACACATTATTGTAACTGTGTAAATGTATATATTTTAACAATGGAAACTGTGATACAGGAGGTTAACCTCAGTCTAGTAAATTTAAACTACTTTATGGCAGCAAGGAGACACAATGTCTAAAACTAGGGAACTTTCTGTATTGTCTCGTAAGTGTTTTATTGTTTTATGACTTCCAGCATCTATCAAAGATCTGAGGAAAAGCCCTTGTCTATGTATTTTCACAGGTAGATGCTAAATGCTACCAGCTGCCATCAAGGGTTGTTTTGGGACTGAGAACTAGAAGTCAGATGACAAGCAATGATGTAATTCTGCAAGTTATCTCTGCCTTTACTGCTGAGGTTTCTGTACCATACAGCAGTACAGGTTGTGACACTGCTTTGTACACCTTACTTTTAAGCGTCTTTGGTATTCTTCTGTCATACACTGTCCCTGACTCTCTGCGCCAGTTGGTTGCAGCCCCTCTGATTCTAGCCTTGACATCCTTTATTCAGTCTTCCCTTCTCCTCATCCACCCTCCCAGATACTTGGAAGTTAACTTGTTCCACTATTTTCCCTTCTATTTCAATTCTCAGCTTCTTTTGATTTTCCACTATTTTCCCTTCTATTTCAATTCTCAGCTTCTTCTGATTTCCCCTATTTGCTGCAATTAAAGTTGCCCTGTACTCAGTTTCATCTCACATGCGTGCAGATTTGCATTCCATTCCCCTATCCTTTACTGAAGTTCTTGCTCGGAGTCTGCCTATAATGCCACATCGTCTGCATACAGAAACTTTGTTGAGCTGTCCCCTCCAACCTGTTTGCTAATGTAGTCCATCAGCAGTGGCACAAAAGGAGATACTGCCAGCACAGCTATCTGGAATTTTGTAAATAATTATATGTCACTAGTGAATATCAAAATGATTTGTGTAAGATGCTTGTGTTACAACTGTATTAGAATGGTATGCTATGTGTATATCAAACTTGTTTGTACAGACATGCTGAAAAGGGTTTGTCAAATGTTTGTGTTTAAAATGGATCCACAGTGTGTCCTACTGGAAAAGAACAGAAATGTACATACATTATTGTAACTCTGTAAATGTATATATTTTAACAATGGAAACTGTGATATAAGAGGTTAACCTCAGTCTAGTAAATTTAAACTACTTTATGGCAACAAGGAGACACAATGTCTAAAACTAGGGAACTTTCTGTATTGTCTTGCAAGTGTTTTATGACTTCCAGCATATATCAAAGATCTGAGGAAAAGCCCTTGTCTATGTATTTTCACAGGTAGATGCTAAATGCTACCAGCTGCCATCAAGGGTTGTTTTGGGGCTGAGAACTAGGAGTCAGATGACAAGCAATGATGTCATCCTGCAAGTTATCCCAGCAGTAATATTTGAGATATTAATTTGAGAACTCTCTGAGTGAGACACAGCATTCTATATTCTGTCCTGGACATGACAACAACAGGAACCATTCACCACACATTAGCCTTGCTTTGCAAGTAAGTTTCTAGGGTACAGTACCTCTATTAGATATAATCAGGAATATAGCAACACTTTGTTTAGATACTTATTTGAGACTGTCCTGCAATGTTTTAAATACTTCCTGTGATTTTGAACTCTGATGTCACTGTAAATATATACTGAGTATTTTCTTGTTATTTTAATATTTATTACTAAATATATTTAAACTTTTCATTGTGGCTGATCTGTCTGGAGATATGTAAGTTTTGAGAGTATTTGCGTATTTATTTGGTGACACTGTGGGCCACTCCTAATAGCCTTACTCTTGGTCAAACTACCATTTGTATTGATAGTGACATTACACAGTAAGACTGAACACCTTTGCTAAGGGCATTAAAGTATCTGATAAGGAGCTGGCTGTTGACAGTGGTAACTATCTTATAGTCTGGGCAAAAGGGGGCATAGATAGTAAACCTGTGCCAGCCTTTCCCAGCGGGGTATGTGTGTGCGTGTGTGTGTGTGTAAATCAAACCTCAAAGGGTGTGTGTCTCATCTACTTAGGCAGGGACACAAAGCACTGGTTGAACAGAGAGAGTGCTGGATGTCTTGGCTTGTCCACTCGGCTGGGATCTCAACTCTATAGCTGTGCCAGTGGAGAGTCTAACTGGTGATCTGGAGAAAAAGGGAGAAACCATCCCTGGACTGACTGTGGTCTCTGTGTGCTCTTAAGGGAAATTGCACTTGATGCAGAGAGCTGCATATGGAAATACTGTGCGTGAATCTGTCATCCTCCCAATGCATGTGCTGCACTGGTGCCACTGGTATGGACTGAGGCTTCTTGATTACCGGGCCAGTGGTGGGGCGTCACAAGTAGTAGGAACAGCAGTGGGCTCAGAGATGAACACTGATGCACACCCACTCCCACTGGGAACCCCTCTGTAAGACTAAACACTCTTCGTATTTCAGTCACTGGGTCCTTGTACATAGCTTGCACTAGTTCTACCAATTTTTCTGGGCTTTAAACCACCACAGGACTGCCCAGAAGCAGCTTTCTTCTGACCTTGTCATAAGCCCTCTCCAACTCTAGGAATGTCCAGTTGGACTCCTTCCTCATTTATAGCTTCTTCTCAAACATCTATCTCATTGCAAACATCAGATTAGTTGTGCTGCATCCAGATCTGAATCTGAACTGCTCAGTTCCCATCTTACTTTCTACTACTCTCCGTATTCATTTATCAATCACCCAATGCAGAACTTCCATGCAGTGCGATAGGAGTTTGATACCTCTATACTACCCACAGTTGTACATGTCCACTTTGTTCTTGAACACAATGGCACTAGTATGCTTATACTCCAGTCATCTGCGATATGCCTTTCTCTCCATTCTGCTATGTGTACCCCTCAGGAGCCATTTCTCTCCTATCTCACCCACATCTTGATCATATCTGCTGTGACCTCATCTAAGCCTGCTGCTTTCCCTGACTTCATTTTCCTTATTGCTGTTCTTACTTCGTCTAGGGTGGGCTCCTCTTCCTCTCTCACGGTAGGCTGTGTCTGCAGTAGTAGAGTTTCTGGGAGGTTTTCTTCATTAAGAACACACTGGAAATACTCCTTCTATCTGCCTTTGATGTCTTGTGAAATGACTGCAGGATTATCCAGAAAGAAATTATCTGCCCAAGGTGCCTTACTTATTACAGGCAAAAATAGAAGTTATGTTCTTACCATAACGTTCCATGTTAGTTGTCTTCTTCTCGCCTTCTTCTTGCTGGATGGGTTCGGAGCCGACCTCGCCCGACTCGCCACTCTAAAGCTCGAGAGTTGGTTCCACCGGCTCGAGGCTCCCCTTATATCCCACAATGCTAGGCGAGAGTTACCTCAGATCTCGTTTGTAAGCTAACCCCAGCTTATAACAGAAACAGTATAACTGTGAAAAACAGAATCCACCTCTAACAACAGGAAGAAGAAGGGTGACCTACATCCTGAAACAAGAAATATGCATAATAGCATATAGCTAAGAAAGAGGTGGTAGAAAGAGAGGTCACGATCACAACTCCTCTAGGTCTGTCCAGGCCAGGGGAAGGAGGGTGGGGCGAAGAAGAAGTAGAAGAAGACAACTAACATGGAACGTTATGGTAAGAACATAACTTCTATATGTTAAGTTGTCTATCTCGCCTTCATTCTTGCTGGATGGGACCGCCCTAGCACCTTGTCCCGGTGGCCTAACGGAACAGACTCCTGAGAACAGTGGAACCAAAATTAGCTCTATGCCTAGAAGCTAAATCCAACTTATAATGGGAAATAAAAGTGTGAGGAGTAGCCCAAGTAGCCGCTGCACAAATGGTGTCAATAGGCAGTCTGTCTTGAAGGCTAGAGAAGTAGCCAAAGCTCTGGTGGAATGGGCTTTAGGCTTATTAGGCAGTTTTTGTGTCTAATCTCATAAACAAGGGTAATCAGAGATGTTAGCCATCTGGATAAAGATACCTTTGAAACTGGAAGTCCCTTTCTGCTTTCCGCATAGGAGACAAACAGCTGATCAGATTTTCTGAATTGTTTCGTCCTGTCCAAGTAGTACCTTAATTGACGATGAACATCCAGACAGTGTAATTTTGTTCAGACCTATTTGAATACTCCGGGAAAAAGACAGGGAGGTCAATGCATTGGTTTAGATTTGATGTTGAAACCACCTTAGGCAAAAAGGACGGGTTAGTTCAGAAGAAACTCTGTCCTTATGGAACACAAGGTAAGGAGAACGACAACTGAGTGCTTGAAGTTCTGAAATTCTTCTAGCTGATGTGATAGCCACCAGAAAGAGAGTTTTCCATGATAATAACTTTAAGGAACATGAAGCTGCAGGTTCGAAGGGGAAAGAATCAAAGAAGCAAGAACTAAATTTAGGTCCCAAGGAGAAGGAGGATTTCTTACAGGAGGTCTGAGAAGAAAAACTCCTTTCAAAAAGGCTTTGCAGAGTTTGTGGGACATTAGGGCGGATTCAGAAATACCCACATGGAAATTAGAAATAGCTGCCAATTGAACCTTAAGAGTAGATGGAGATGAACCTGCATGGAAGAGTTCAGCAAGAAAATCGAGGACTAATTGGATGGAAGCGTGAAAGGATCTATGTCCTTTCTTTGTGCCCAATATGAAAATCGTTTCCACTTACTCAAATAAATCTTTCGAGTGGAAGATTTATGGAAGCTATCAAAATATCTCTAACAGAGTGAGATAATTGAGGAAGCCTGGCTACGGTTGGAAGTGGAGGAACCAAGCAGTGAGGTTCAGAGAGGGAGGGAGCGATGAAACTGACCCGACTGATGGATCAAAAGATCTGGAACTAGGTCCAGATTCCACGGTCGCTCAAAAGAAATCGATGCAGAAAGGGGAACCACACTTGTCGAGGCCAGTAAGGAGCAATGAGGATCAATGAGGCCTTCTGAGCGATAGCTTTCTGTATTACTTGAGAGATCAGTGGGAAAGGAGGAAATGCATACAGAAGTCCCCGGGCCAAACTTGGACTAGCGTCCCTGCTGGGTTGGCCTGGTAAAGGGAATAGAGTGAAGTATTCTCTGCACTTGCTGTTTTGGGGAGTAGCAAAAGATCGCAGCAAGGCTGACCCCACTTGAGAAAAATCTCTCTCACTACAGAGTCTTTCAGAGACCACTCGTGAGGCATGAGAATAGCTCTGCTCAACTTGTCCGCAATGTGATTGGACTTCCCGGGGATGTGCGTTGCTATCAGAAAAGCTGAGAAGAAATCGCCCATTGCCACAGTCTGAGTGCTTCTCGACACAGGGGTATGATCTGGTTCCGCCTTGTTTGTTGATGTACCACACTACAGACATATTGTCTGTCTGGATTGCAATCGCTTCCCAAGGGAAGAGAGTGTTGAAGGGCTTGCAACGCTAAAAGCACTGCTCTCATCTCCAGAACATTTATGTGCAAGTGGCATTCGCTTTGGTTGCCATGTGCCCTGGACTGTCCTGCCCTGATAATGCCCCCCACCCGATCAGGGAGGCATCCGGTGTCAGAGTAGCAACCGGAGGAGGTGGAACAAATGGTCTCCCCAACAGGAGCTGGAGGGAAGACATCCACCACATGAGATGCTTTTGCACGCGTGATCATAATGGTGTGAGACATTGGAAGTTCCTGGTATGACCATTGAGAAAAGAGCATCCACTGAAGGATCCGCATGTGGTATCTGGCCAATGGAAGGAGGGTATGGCGCTGCCATGATTCCCAACACCTTTAGAACTAACCTGGCTTTGGCTCTGTTGTTGTTGAGAAGTAGTGATACCAATATTTGAATGTCTGATATCCTTTGGTTCGTTAGTGTTGCAGACATGTTTACAGTATCTAATTTTGCGCCTATGTAGGTAATAGTACGACAAGGCGACAAAACAGACTTTTCGCAATTTATTGAGATACCCAGTTTTTGACAGACGCGAAAAGTGTAATCTCTGGCCATCAGAAGGAGATGCTTGGTGGGAGCTGTGAGGAGCCAGTCGTCCAAATATGGAAACACCTGGAATCCTTGTCGTCTCAGGTGAGAAGCTACCACTGCCATGCATTTGGTAAACACCCGGGGGGCAGTGGTGAGACCAAAGGGCAGGGCCCTGAATTGAAAATGACTGGTTCCCAGCCTGAAGCGGAGGAATCTTCTGGAGCGTCTGTTCATTTTTATGTGATAGTACGCATCCTGAAGGTCTATAGAGCACATCCAGTTTCCTTTTCCCAATAGGGGAAGAATGGATTGCAGCGTGACCATCCAAAATCTTGTTTTCTTGACCGATCTGTTCAAGATACTGAGATCCAAAATTGGTCTCCAGTCCCCTGTTTTCTTTGGAACTAAAAAGAACCTTGAGTAGATTCCGGATCCTAGTTGGTCTGCTGGCACTGGCTGAATAGCTCTTTTTGCAAGCAGTTTTGAAATTTCCAAAGCTGCTAAATCCCTTTGAGCGGGTGGGATATCTGGAAGGGATTTTTTTGACTGATTTGGAAAACGAAGAAAGGGAATAGAATAACCTTCGGAAATGATGGACTGTACCCATTTGTCTTGTGACAAGGATAGCCAGGCTTCTGGGTACAGTGACAATCTTCCCCCGACTGCCTCCGAAGATGGGCAGTCGGGCAACACCTCAGGGATGCTGAAAGGGCTTATCGGAGAACGCTTCGATTGCCCTGGTTCTGCGGACCCTCTGCCTCTAGGGCGGCGTCTACCATTGTTGTTCCCCTCTGCCTCTGGCGGGAACCGACTCTGTCGTCAGGCGAAGTCCCTTGGGATTGTTTACGGAACCACATCTTTCCCCTTCTGGCCTTTGGGGTAAGGCCTAGAAGGAGTAGAAAACGGACTCCGATGGCAGAAAGGGTCTTGCCATCAGTCTCGCACCTAGTCAGGGTTTCTTTCACTTGTGGACCAAAAGAGATGATCCATCAAAAGGGAGTTCGTGAAAGACGCCTTGAAAGGTTCTGCAAAATTGCATAGCCGCATCCAGGCGTGCCTACGTAAGGCTACCCTGTTCCTGCGGCTCTGCTCGCTCCATCGGCCGCATAAGAGAGGAGGCGCATGGAGGAGTTGGAAATAGAATTAGGATAGCCAGCTGCGTGTTCATTTTCTCTTGGAAACCCGCAGCTGTAGGGTCCTTCAGCATTTCACTCGCTTCTTTGATCAAGTCCCTTTGAAGACGAGTGAAATGGCACAGGTAATTCAGCTAACGCATAGTAAATGTCTCTGAGGAGAACATCCGCTTCGCACCTATCCATGGACCTAGATTCCTTGTTAGGTGGATGGACAGGCACTGAAGGATCAGCCAGTTCCTTCTTTGTGGCGGCAGCTACCACCATAGCATCCACAGAGACTCCTTTTGATAAAAATTCCTTGTCTGATGGAGCTGTGATGAATTTGGAGGGTCTCCTGGGAGTGGTGTTCACTGAATCAGGAGCCGCCCATGCCTTTTAGCAACCACCTGCATGAGGGGGTCAAGGGGGACACCCAGGAGGTGGAAGGGCGAGAGCCAAACGCCTCAAGATACACAGATTCGTCCTCCGAAGGGTTGAGGGCTGGCCAATTTCTCCTCTGTTTAAGGATCTCCAGAATGTCTGCAAATGAGACATCTTCAGAAGGGGAACGGGGGGAACCCTCAGAATCATCCAGATCTGTGTCGGAAGTGATAGACTCAGGTGAGTCAATGTGCTTCCTCTTGCACTTCCTCTTCCGAGGGGGCTCTTCTGCTAAATCAGGAGAGGCCTCGGAAGAGGATGAAATCCCCAAAGGGAGCTCCTGAGGAGTTGGCTCTCTGCGGTCCGGGATGAGGGAGTGAGTCGATTTACCCTGAGGCAGCATAGAGGGAGGGGCTGACGGAGCCGACTGTGGAGTAGAGCCAGGCTCTAACACACTCCGCATGACCTCGAAAGCACCCCTGTCAGGCAGAGCCAGAGGTCCCCGCTCCGAGGAGCTAAGGACCCCCTCGGCACCGACAGTGATGGCTCCGAGGCCGATGTCGGAGCCGAACTCACCAGCGCCGAAGCACCGAGAGGGAGAGGGGGGTCGGACAAGGGTCCGATGCCACTCACCCCCCCGGAGCCGACGAGGGAAGTCCAGCGCCGAGATTCCTCCATGGAAGAAAACAGAGCCGACGACGGAGCCGAAGACAATTGTCTCGGCTCCGACACGACCCGGCTCCGAACTCAAGAGAGTCGAAGGAGGAAAGAGTTGATGGACCGGGGCAGGCACCGACTGATGAGTCGGGCTCTGAAGCATCTGGGCTAGTGCCTCAGACTTGAGTAGTCGACTCACCACCCTCTGAAGGTCATGATCGGACAGCCTCGATGACCTAGAGGAATGAGACCTTTGGCTCCGTTCAGACAGCAGGGGAGATCCTGGAGCCGAATGAACGGAGCCAAGAGAAGGTGACCTAGACCTCTTTCTGGTTGTCGGCTCAAGATCTTGTCGGAGCCGACACGGTACTCGATAACCTCGGCTCCGGCCGAGCCGAGGAAGCCACAGAAACTGTGGACTGAGTCTTATCGGCTCCAGCCGGAGCCGATAAAGGCAAGGTTGAACAACCTGAGGTCTCGGCTCAGAAGCTGGAGCCGAAGACCTCGATGCCTTGGAGGGCTTCCCTGTTGAGACAGACAGGGAATCCTCAGGCTTCAACAAGCCTCTCAGAATAAGCTTGTTTGTTCTTTCCTGCAGGACCCTGGGGCTGAAGCCATGGCAAACAGCACAGGAGTCCTGCAGGTGCAAAGGCCCCAGACAATAGACACAAGAAGTGTGAGCGTCTGTCAGAGACATTTTCTAACAGCACGCATCACACTTCTTGAATCCGGAGACCTTTGCTTCTTTAGACATAGCCTAACTGGTGAACACAGACACACACTCAAACACACCAGTTATACCCTGTCAAAATAACTACTTTAGTAAAAATACTAAAAAATAAAGTACAATAAAGTACAATAAACAGCAGTTTAAACTACACAAACATTCCCTAGGGAAGGGAAGGCCCAAGGCCCAAGGGAAGAACTAAAAGTTCTTTTAAACAAAAAAAAAAAACGGGAAAAAATTAGGTCGGGGATAAAGTTCAATGAACTACACTAATTAGATAATAATTAAACTAAAAAAGGGGTAAAAAGAGTAACTTTAATAGAAAAAGCTTAAACTCACCAGGAACCGGTAGAACAACCAACCTCGAAGCTGTAGCAGCAAACGAGATCTGAGGTAACTCTCGCCTAGCATTGTGGGATATAAGGGGAGCCTCGAGCCGGTGGAACCAACTCTCGAGCTTTAGAGTGGCCGAGTCGGAGCCGAGGTCGGCTCCGAACCCATCCAGCAAGAATGAAGGCGAGATAGACAACTTAACATCAACTATTACCACCCATAATAATGGAAAGTTAAATACAAACAAAACTGCCAGCTTGCTGGTAAATCACTGGGGGATGATAAAATCTATGGAGCACCAACAGAGCTGTGGAAAGTGGGAGACTAAAAATGAACGTACACTATGGTAAGGTTGTTCAATCAAGCTTTAGATTGCAAGGGGATCTCTGTATCACGGAAGTGTGCCATGATAGCAGTTATCCCAAAGGGGCAGGGGATCCTATGAATACCTTCTCTGACAGAAAGATTTCTGTACTACAGCATGACTCTAAAACATTTAACAAGATACTGGCTACAGGAAAGACAACACTACTGCTGGACCTGATCAGTTTTGATGAGTGTGGTTTCACTGGAGGTAGGCAGATTTTTAAAACATATTCAAAATCTATGCTACAAGAAAATACTTGGGAAAGAGAGGAACTCGATGATAGTTAAAATTCTACATACAGAAGGCTTTTGATAGAGTTACTTGTACTTAAGGGAAAAATACTTAGAGTCTATATGGATTAATGTTAGAACATTTCACATATATATATATATATATATATATATATATATATATATATATATATAGATATAGATATATATGGGTCTACTTCAGAAGATCGACAGACCATTTGATCGACATTCCTTTGGTCGACAGTTCATTTGGTCGACAACCAGTATTCAAGGCACTTAACAGGGATTTGCCCCCTCCCTCCCCAATGTTGTGCGACCCTGGAGTTGATATATATAGTTAGGGGGGGGTCCAGGTTGTTTGTGCCAAGGTTGAGAGCTATGGTGATAACTGAACTCACTTAATATGTTTGGGGGCTGTATTCCCCCATTATTGGCTTTGTTCAGGTGTTTTGTGTTAAGATGTTGACAGCTATGGTGAGAACTGAATTCACTAAATGGTAGCCATTTACGTTTCAGTCTTCCTTTCTTTCATAAAAATAGATGATTTGACATAGTGGTATGTTGCTCTGGTTGTTTTGCACAGGGTCCTGGGTTCAATACTTGGCAGTGAAATGTATGGTGGTAACACAGCATTTTATTCTAGCAACTTTCCAACATTATACAAGCAATGTTTAAAATGTGTCCCTGGTTTTTGGGCTTTTGTCCCCGCCTCCCCAAATAAATTTTGTCTTTTTCCAGATTCCTTGTGCTGCAAAGTTCAGAGATACAACTGAGTGTCGAGTAGATTTTACAAGGAGCAGAGAGCTGCAGGTGAACAAAAGTTTAGTGCTGTTTACGCAGAGTCTGCTCACATTGTAAATAGCACAACAGGTAGTGTACTTGCTTTTGATGCAGAAGGCTGTGGGTTCTACTCCCACAGTAGGTAGATCCATTGCTGATACTGTACTCTGTTGTAAAGGGGATGGATGCTGCAGCCCTCCTTGACGAAGATACCTAGTAACCATGAACCTGTTATCAGTTTGCCATCCATTCCCTATTGTGATATTACTTGCATTATCATTTTTTTAATGCAACATAGGCAATTTATTCCTCAAGGGCAACAGGCACTTGTAGATGAAACAATGACATATAAAGTTGTTTGCTAGCAGTAACCTCTTCATTAGTTAACAGATGTCTTCAATGTGGAATTATTTAGATGACTTTTACTTCTTCAGAGATCATGCATATTTACTGATACTGGTGGACTGTAGAAGTCTGAGTAGTCTTTTATGATGGAAATGTTCTGAATTGGGCAGTTTTGTCATTATTGGTGCATGCATTTTGTTTCACTGTTTATTGGAAAAAAGTTCAAAACAATAAATTTAAAATGCCCTCTAACAACTGTACTGTATTGTACAAGGAATATAATTTAATATGGTCAGGAAGGTGTATCAAAGAGCATGTATATGTTTCGTGTTCAAGGGGCCTATGATTTGAAAGCAGCCCAAAATTAATCTTCATCTGCCACTGGCAAAATGTATTTTCTTTGAATGTGGGTTTCAATGCTGTTTCAATGAATGTGAGTTTCAAGGGCAGAGAAGTTTTAATGCTAAGTCTATTTTCATTGTGAGACTGCATTGCTTTGTTTAGCAGATAAAACTTTCAAATGAAATCCATATCATTGCAGAAGTAAAGCAGTATGCACATTACAGTGTTTATGGCAAATGGGGCGAAATAACCAAGGAATGGGACAATGGAATGGCTGCAGGGGGGACGCTCCATTCGACCATGATTTTATGAGAGAGGGAAGGGCAGCAAACTCAGACAGCCCCGGCTGAACTGTACCTCTCAACTGTCCAGAATTTTGCAGAATGAATAGATTTTTGCTTCTTATTTTTGGTTTGTTCCTCATAAAATTTGTGGTTTTCTGCCAAATCATTTAGGAATGAAGTCACTAAATAATGACAGACATTGAGTTTCAGACGTCATAACCTTCAGAAAAATGCATGCTAAAGCAAGACCTGTTGTTCTATCAACTGCCTTTTTAGTACTGTTTGTATGTTCCCCCAATATATTTGGCCTTATCCAGATTTTGCTGCGGTAGCGTTGTCGCTTCACAGTAAGACCTTGTCTTGTTCGATTCTCAGCTAGAGCGTCTTCTGTGTGGAGACATGCGTGAATGGGCGTACCTTCGTTGAAGGTTGTGCGTCAGGGCCGGCAACTCGGCACGTAAAAATCTACTGCCAATCATTAGTGGACCGGAGTTCCACTGTGGTGAGCCCTAACCGGGAAAAGCCGAAAGACACAACAACATCCAGATTTCCTGCATTAAGAGATTGAGCGGTATGTGCAAACAAATCGCTTTATAGAATTAGGAATATCCAAACCTCTCAACTGTCTCTAATTTTGTCTCAAAATGTTGCTCTCCCCGTAATAATCCCTCTGCAAAATG
>NC_056733.1:883995712-884178645 GCF_019279795.1 Protopterus annectens | reverse complement strand
AGTCGACCAAGTTCAGAAGGCAGGATCTGCCCTTGACAAAGCTAAATTGGGTAGGATCCAATGTCTGTAGGTCCCCAATGTCTTTGTTTATGAGTTCCATAATGATCCTCTCCTTAGCTTTGCAGACCAGGCTCGTCAGGCTTATGGGGCGGTAATTTCCAGGGTTCGTAGAAGCACCGCCTTTGTGAAGTGGGACCACTGTTGCTGTACGCCAGACTTTGGGGTCGTATACTGTGGTAAGGCTAAGATTAAACAGCAGCCTTATGTGTGGGTTTAGTTCCTCTTGGAGTTCATGTAGCACACAGCCCGGGACACCATCCGGTCCCATTGATGCTGTGTTTTTAGCTTTAGAGACGGCGGCTCTCACCTGGGCATCTGAGATGTTAGGGAGGCTACACTCTGCTGGGATAGTTATTTCTCCTTTTGGGGGGAGAAATTTGCACTGAACCTGTCTGCCAGAATGTTGGCAATGTCAGTGGGTTCAGTGTATTTTGTGTCATTTTCGACTAACTCTGAGCATATCTGGGAGTTTCCACCCAGGTTTCTAACATAGCTAAAGAAGGCCTTGTGATTGTCTTTTGTGTCATTTGCGATTTTTCTCTCAAAGTTGGCCTTGGATGATTTTATGAGTGATCGTAGTTTTTTGCTAGTACTGATCAGAGATGCCTTTCCTTTTAGGGATTTTGCTCTGTCATGTAGTAGCTTCCTCCTTCTGTTGTAAAGTTTGTTTATGGCTGGGGTCCACCAGACCGGTCGCCTGCCTTTGGGGAATGGGTCTTGGTTTTATTTGGGATTGCATGATCCATGCATTCTTGAAGGTGCCCATAGAAGGCATTTGCAAGGGATTCAGCAGTGTGGGTTGTGGTTTCCACTGGCCCAGGGGCCTTGAAAGATACCACTTCAGTCTTAAGAAGTGTGAAGTTTGCTTTTGAGAAGTTCTTCACTGTGGTCTTTTGTGCAGGGGGTGGGGGCGGGATGCGGATTTCCAGTGAGATAAATTTATGGTCTGATCTTACCAAAGAGGGATGTACTTCCGGTGTGGAGCATTTTGTCCCCATGTTTGTGAGATCAGGTCTAGTATATTGTCTCCTCTTGTGGGAATGGTGACTAGTTGTTCCATTGCATTTGAGTTTATGAATTCTAAGAACCTTTGGGCTAGAGTGTTGGGGCTTGAGTAATGTTCCCAGTCTATGTTTGGGTAGTTGAAGTCTCCCAAAATGATGGTATTTGGAGAGACATTCATACTCTCCAGTGTCTTCAGGAAGGCTGTGTGGGGTTCCTGAGTTTGAGAGGGTGGTCTGTAGCATGCTACAAACTGTAAGGCAGTTTTGCCTATGGTTAGTTGCACCTGGATAGTCTCCGATGCTTAGATGCGTTGCCACTAACCTGGAGGTGTGGGTATCTTTGATGAAAATGGATACTCCCCTCCTTTTGTGGTTCTGTCCAAGTTTTGGGGCGGAAAGCATGATATGAGGTAAAACCTGATAGTGCTGGGGAGCTCTCAGGAGCCTTGAACCAGGTTTCAGTCACTGCACAGACATCGATGTTCTCCATACTGAGAACGGCCGGCGTGCATCTTGAGGTTTAGACTTCTGGCATCGAGCAGCATTACCCTTAGTTTTTCCACTTGTGTTTTCTAGGGAGGTAGGTTTGTCATTTGAGCCTTGCCTAAAAAGGCACTATGGGGGTGGCAAGAGCCTTGGCCAATATCCGGAAGCCCAGGGGTGACAGGTGCAAACCATCCCTTGTGAAGCAGCGTGGCTTGTCAAGCATGTCATCCCAAGCAGACAGACACTGGATCCCCTTAGAATGACACCAGTAATTAAGCCAATTGTTAAAACTGATCATTTTGTCTTTGTACTGTGGCATCATTCTTGGTGAGGGTAAGATGCTGCTCAGGGTCAGGGTCATACCGGCCTGGGCTACATAATCAGAGAGCTCCTCTATGTCTCTTTTCATGTAGTCCAGGGAGAGTGCGTCTCAGGTCGTTTACACCTGCATGTACAATGACTGAGTCATATTTGTACTTGCTGTGGAGTGACCTGAGTGCTTGTGTTATGTGGCGGATTCTAGCTTCCGACAGGCAGCTTACTGTGACCTTCTCCTTGTTCAGTCTGGTGAGCGGGACGTCAGTGTGCCTGACTATGGAGTCACCTATTACAAGTGTGTCTGGCATGTTGTTTGGCCTTAAGGGCTGTGACTGTTTAGCACACTGACTTTGTGAACTATGTGTTGCATTTGCTATGTCTTGAGGTGGTGGTTGCTTGGGTGTCTGCGTTGGAGGCCTCTGTTGTTTTGGTAGATTTTTCATCAGCGCCTCAGAGTATGTTTTTGTGTGTTTATGTGTTTGGTTTGCAGTTGTGATAGTTCTATGTGAGACCATCATCTGTCATTACACAGCTATTATAAATCCTGAGCCAAAACCACCACAGGAAACACAGCTGAAAATGAGCATCATCTGTCATTACACAGCTATCATAAATCCTGAGGCAGAACCATCAAAGGATACACAGCAGGAAGGGAGCAACACCTCTCATTACTCAATCATCATAAAACCTGAGCCACAGCCACCATAGAATACACAGTTGTAAGGGAGCATCACCTGTCATTAAACAGCTATCAAAAATCCTAAGCCACAACAACCATAGCATACACAGCTGTAAGGGAGCATCACCTGTCATTACTCAACTATCACACATCCTGAGCCAGAACAACCATAGGATACACAGCTGTAAGGGAGCACCACCTGTCATTACTCAGCTACTATAAATGCTGAGCTACAACCACCACAGGACACACAGCTGTATGGGAAAATCACCAGTCATTACTCAACTATCAAATCTCCTGAGCAACAACCACCACTGGATACACAGCTGTAAAGCAGCACCACCTGTCATTACTCAGCTATCAAAAATCCTGAGCCACAACCACCATAGGATACACAGCTGTAAGAGAGCACCACCTGTCATTACTCAGCTATGATAAATCCTTAGCCACCACCACCATAGGTTGCACAGCTGTAAGACAGCACCACCTGTCAATGCTCAGCTATCATAAATACTGAGCAACAACCACCACAGGAAACACAGGTGTAAGAGAGCATCACCTGTCATTACTCAGATATCAAAAATCGTGAGCTAAAACCACCATAGGATACACAGCTGTAAGGGAGCACCACCTGTCATTACTCAGCTATCATAAATCCTGAGACACAACTACTATAGGATACACAACTGTAAGGGAGCATCACCAGATATTACTCAGCTATCATAAATTCTGAGCCAGAACCACCATGGGATACACAGCTGTAGTGGAGCACCAACTGTCATTACTCAGCTATGATAATTCTTGAACCACAACCACCATAGGATACACAGCTGTAAGGGAGCATTGCCTGTCATTACTCAGGTATCATAAATTCTGAGCCACAACCACCATAGGATACAAAGCTGTAAGAAAGCACCACCTGACATTACTCAGCTATCACAAATCCTGAGCACCAACCACCATAGGATACACAGCTATAAGAGAGCTTCACCTCTCATTACTCAGCTATTATAAATCCTAAGCCACAACCACCATAGGATACACAGCTGTAAGAGAGCACCACATGTCACTACTCAGCTATAATAAATCCTGAGACACGACCACCATAGAATACACAGCTTGAAGGGAGCATCACCTTTCATTATTCAGCTATCATAAATCCTGAGCCACAACCACCATAGGATACACACCTGTAACAGAACAGCACCTGTCATTAATCAGCTATTACAAATCCTGAGCCACCACCACCATAGGATACACAGCTGTAAGAAAGCAACAGCTGTCATTACTCAGCTATCATAAATCCTGAGCCACAACCACCCCAGGATACACACCTGAAAGACAACACCACCTTTCACTACTCAGCTATCATAAATCCTGAGCCAAAACCACCACAGGATACAGAGCTGTAAGGGAACACCTGTCATTACTCAGCCATAATAAACCCTGAGCCACAACCACCATAGGATACACAGCTGTAAGAAAGCACCACCTGTCCTTACTCAGCTATCATAAATCCTGAGACACGACCACCATAGGATACACAGCTGTAAGAGAGCATCACCTGTCATTACTCAGCTCTCATAAGTTCTGAGCCACAACCACCATATGATACACAGCTGTATGGCAGCTTCAACGGTCATTACTCAGCTATCAAAAATCCTGAGCCAAAACAACCATAGGATACACAGCTGTAAGGGAGCATCACCTGTCATTATTCAGGTGTCAAAAATCCTGAGCCACAACCACCATAGGTTACACAGCTGTAAGACAGCACCACCTGTTATTGCTCAGCTATCTCAGCTATTATAAATCCTGAGCCACAACCACCATAGGATACACAGCTGTAAGGGAGCACCACCTGTCATTACTCAGCTATCATAAATCCTGAGCCACAACCACCATAGGATACACAGCTGTAAGGAAGCATCACCTGACATTACTCAGCTATCATAAAGCCTGATCCACAACCACCATAGGATACACAGCTGTAAGGAAGCATCACCTGTCATTACTCAGCTATCATAAATCCTGAGCCACAGCCACCATAGAATACACAATTGTAAGGGAACATCACCTGTCATTAATCAGCTGTCATAAATCCTGAGCCACAACCAGCATAGCATACACAGCTGTAAGGGAGCATCATCTGTCATTACTCAGCTATCATAAATCCTGAGCCACAAACATCATAGGATATACAGCTGTAAGGGAGCATCACCTGTCATTATTCAGCTATCATAAATCCTCAGCCACAACCACCACAGGATACACAGCCGTAAGGGAGCATCACCTGTCACTATTCAGCTATCATAAATCCTGAGCCACAACCACCATGGGATACACAGTTGAAAGGGAGCACCACCTGTCATTGCTCAGCTATCATATATCCAGTGCCACAACCACCAAAGGATACACAGCTGTAAGAAAGCACCATCTGTCATTACTCAGCTATCATAAATCCTGAGCCACAACCACCATAGTATACACAGCTGTAAGAGAGCATCAACTGTAATTACTCAGCTATTATAAATCCTGAGCCAAAACCACCATAGGAAACACAGCTGAAAGTGAGCATCACCTGTCATTACTCAGCTATCATAAATCCTGAGCCACAAACATCATAGGATATACAGCTGTAAGGGAGCATCACCTGTCATTATTCAGCTATCATAAATCCTCAGCCACAACCACCACAGGATACACAGCTATAAGGGAGCATCAACTGTCATTACGCAGCTATCATAAATCCTGAGCAACGACCACCATAGGAGACACAGCTGTAAGAGAGCACCAACTGTCATTACTCAGCTATCATAAACCCTGAGCCACAACCACCATAGGATACACGGCTGTAAGGGACCATCACCTGTCATTACTCAACTATCACACATCCACATCCTGAGCCAGAACAATCACAGGATACACAGCTGTAAGGGAGCATCACGTGTCATAACTCAGATATCATAAATCCTGAGCCACAACTACCATAGGATACAAAGATGTAAGAGAGCATCACCTGTCATTACTCAGCTATGATAAATCCTGAGCCACAACCACCACTGGACACACAGCTGTAAAAGAGCATCACCTGTAATTACTCAGCTATCATATATCCTGAGCCAAAACCACCATAAGATACACAGTTGTAAGAGAGCATCATCCTTCATTATGCAGCTGTCATAAATCCAGAGCCACAATCACAATAGGATACACAGCTGTGAGGGAGCACCACCTGTCATTACTAAGCTATCATAAATCCTGAGCTACAGCCACCATAGGACACACAGCTGTAAGGGAAAATCACCAGTCATTACTCAACTATCATAAATCCTGAGCCACAACCACCATAGGTTACACAGCTGTAAGACAGCACCACCTGTCATTGCTCAGCTATCATACATCCTGAGCAACAACCGCCATAGGATACACAACTGGAAGAGAGCACCACCTGTCACTAGTCAGCTATCATAAATCCTGAGCCACAACCACCACAGGATGCCCAGCTGCAAGGGAGCATCACCTGTCATGACTCAACTATCATAAATCCTGAGCCACAACCACCATAGGATACACAGGTGTAAGACAGACAGCATCAACACTCATTACTCGGCTATCATAAATCTTGACCCACAACCACCACAGGATGCCCAGCTGTAAGGGAGCATCACCTGTCATTACTCAACTATCATAAATCCTGAGCCACAAACACCATAGGATACACAGGTGTAAGAGAGCATCAACTCTCATTACTCAGCTATCATAAATCGTGACCCACAACCACCATAGGACACACAGTTGTAAGGGAGCACCACCTGTCATTGCTTAGCTATCATAAATCCTGAGCCACAACCACCATATGATACACAGCTACACAGCTGTAAGGCAGCACCACCTGTCATTACTCAGTTATCATAAATTCCAAGCCACAACCACCATAGGATACACAGTTGTATGAGAGGACCACCTCTCATTACTCAGTTATCACAAATCCTAAGGCACAACCACCATACGATACACAGCCGTAATAGAGCATCAACTTTCATTACTCAGCTATCATAAATGCTGAGCCACAACCACCTTAGGATACACACCTGTAAGAGAGCACAACTTTCATTACTCAGCTATCATAAATCCTGAGCCACAACCGCCATAAGATACACAGCTGTAAGGGAGCATCACCTGTCACTATTCAGCTATCATAAATCCTGAGCCACAACCACCATGGGATACACAGTTGAAAGGCAGCACCATCTGTCATTACTCAGCTATCATAAATCCTGAGCCACAACCACCATAGTATACACAGCTGTAAGAGAGCATCAACTGTCATTACTCAGCTATTATAAATCCTGAGCCAAAACCACCATAGGAAACACAGCTGAAAGTGAGCATCACCTGTCATTACACAGCTATCATAAATCCTGAGGCACAACCACCAAAGGATACAGAGCAGGAAGGGAGCAATACCTCTCATTACTCAATCATCATAAAACCTGAGCCACAAGCACCATAGGGTACACAGCAGTAAGAGAGCATCACCTGTCATTACTCAGCTATCACAAATCCTAAGCCACAACCTCTATAGCATACACAGCTGTAAGACAGCACCACCTTACATTATTAAGATATAAATCCTGAGCCAAAAACACTAAAGGATACACAGTTGTAAGGGAGCACCACCTGTCATTAATCAGCTATCATAAATGCTAAGTCACAACCACCATAGCATACACAGCTGTAAGGGAGCATCACCTGTCATTACTAAACTATCACACATCCTGACCCAGAACAACCATAGGATACACAGCTGAAAGGGAGCATCACCTGTCATTACTCAGCTATCATAAATGCTGAGCCACAACCATCATAGCATACACAGCTATAAGGGAGCATCACCTCTCATTACTCAACTATCACAAATCCTGAGCCACAACCATCACAGGTTACAAAGCTGTAAGAGAGCGCTACCTGTCATTACTCAGCTATCATAAATCCTGAGCCACAACCACCAAAGGATACACAGCTGTATGAGAGCACCACCTGTCATTGCACAGCTATCATAAATCATGAGCCACAACCATCATAAGATACACAGCTGTAAGGGAGCACCACCTGCCATTACTCAATCATAAAACCTGAGCCACAACCACCATAGGATACACAGATGTATGAGAACATCACCTGTCATTACTTTGCTATCATAAATCTTGAGCAACAATCACCATAGGATATACAGCTGTAAGGGAGCATGACCTGTCATTACTCATCAATCATAAGTCCTGAGAAACAACCACCATAGGATACACAGCTGTAAGAGAGCACCACCTGTCATTACTCAGCTATCTTAAATCCTGAGCCACAATCACCAGAGGATACACAGCTTAAAGGGAGCACCACCTGTCATTGCTCAGCTATCATAAATCCAGTGCCACAAGCACCAAAGGATACACAGCTGTAAGAAAGCACCATCTGTCAGTACTCAGCTATCATAAATCATGAGCCACAACCAACATAGGATACACAGCTGTAAGAGTGCATCAACTGTCATTACTCAGCTATTATAAATCCTGAGCCAAAACCACCATAGGAAACACAGCTGAAAGTGAGCATCACCTGTCATTACACAGCTATCATAAATCCTGAGGCACAACCACCAAAGGATACAGAGCAGGAAGGGAGCAATACCTCTCATTACTCAATCATCATAAAACCTGAGCCACAAACACCATAGGATACACAGCTGTAAGGGAGCATCACCAGTCATGACTCAGCTATCATACATCCTGAGCCACAACCACCACAGGATACACAGGTGTGAGACAGCACCACCTGTCATTACTCAGCTATCATAAATCCTGAGCCACGACCACCATAGGATACACAGCTGTAAGAGAGCATCACCTGTCATTATTCAGCTATCAAAAATCCTGAGACACAACCACCAGAGGATACACAGCTGTAAGAGAGCACCACCTGTCATTACTCAGCTATCATAAATCCTGAGCCACAGCCACCATAGAATACACAGTTGTAAGGGAGCATCACCTGTCAATAATCAGCTATCATTAATGCTAAGTCACAACCACCATAGCATACACAGCTGTAAGGCAGCACTCAATCATAAAACCTGAGCCACAACCACCATAGGATACACAGCTGTAAGGGAGCATCACCTGTCATTACTCAGCTATCATAAATCCAGAGCCACAACCACCATAGGATACACAGTTGTAAGGGAGCATCACCTGTCATTACTCAGCTATCATAAATCCTGAGCCACAACCACCATGGGATACACAGCTGTAAGGGAGCATCACCTGTCATTACTCAGTTATTATAAATCTAGGGTCACAACCACCATAGAATACACAGCTGTAAGAAAGATTCACCTGTCATTACTCAGCTATCATAAACCCGGAGCCACAACCACCACAGGCTACACAGCTGTAAAGGAGCATCAGCTGCCCTTATTCAGCTATCATAAATCCTGAGCCACAACCACCATAGGATACAAAGCTGTAAGGGAGCATCACCTGTCCTTACTCAGCTATCATAAATCCTGAGCCATAAATCCTGAGCCAAAACCACCACAGGATACACAGCTGTAAGGAAGCACCAGCTGTCATTATTCAGCTATCAAAAATCCTGAGCAACAACCACCATAGGATACAAAGCTGTAAGAGCGCATCACCTGTCATTACTCAGCTATCATAAATCCTGAGCCAAAACTACCATAGGATACACAGCTGTAAGTCAGCACTACCTGTCATTACTCAGCTATCACAAATCCTGAGCCACAACCATCATAGGACACACAGCTATAAGGGGGCATCACCAGTCATTACCCAGCTATCATAAATCCTAAGCCACAACCACCACAGGATACACAGCTGTAAGAGAGCAGCACCTGTCATTACTCAGTTATCATAACTCCTGAGCCTCAACCACCGTAGGATACACAGCTGTAAGACAGCACCACCTGTCATTACTCAGCTATCAGAAATCATGAGCCACAACCACCATAGGATACACAGCTGTAAGGGAGCATCACATGTCATTACTCAGCTAAAATAAATCCTGAGCCACAACCACTATAGCATACACAACTTTAAGAAAGCACCACTTGTCATTACTCAGCTATCATAAATTCTGAGCCACAACCACCACAGTATACACAGCTGTAAGGGAGCATCAACTCTCATTACTCAATCACCATAAAACCTGAGCCACAACAATCATAGGATATACAGCTGTAAGGGAGCCTCACGTGTCATTATTCAGCTATCATAAATCCTGAGCCACAGCCACCATAGGATACACAGTTGTAAGAGAGCATCACCTGTCATTACTCAGCTATCATAAATCCCGAGCCACAACCACCATAGGATACACAGCTGTAAGACAGCATCACCTGTCATTACTCAGTTATCAGAAATCATGAGCCACAACCACCATAGGATACACAGCTGTAAGGGAGCACCACTTGTCATTACTCAGCTATCATAAATTCTGAGCCACAATCCCCACAGGATACACAGCTGTAAGGGAGCACCACCTCTCATTACTCAATCATCATAAAACCTGAGCCACAACCACCATAGGATACAAAGCTGTAAGGAAGCATCGCCTGTCATTACTCAGCTATCATAAATCCTGAACCAGAACCACCATAGGATACACAGCTGTAAGGCAGTATCACCTGCCATTACTCAGCTATCATAAATCCTGAGCCATAACCACCACAGGATACACAGCTGAAAGGGAGCACCACCTGTCATTACTCAGCTATAATAAATCCTGAGCCACAACCACCAGAGGTTACACAGATGTAAAAGAGAATCACCTGTCATTATTCAGCTATCATAAATCCTGAGCCACTACCACCATAGGAAACATAGCTGTAAGGGAGGATCACCTGACATTACTCAGCTATCATAAATCCTGAGCCACCACCACCATAGTATACACAGCTGTAAAGGAGCATCACCTGTCATTATTCAGCTATCAAAAATCCTGAGCCACAACCACCATAGGATACACAGCTGTAAGAGAGCATCAGCTGTCATTACTCAGCTGTCATAAATCCTGAGCCACAACCACCATAGGATACACAGCTGTAAGAGAACACCACCTGTCATTACTCAGCTATCAAAATCCTAAGCCACAACAACCATAGGATAACACAGCTGTAAGGGAGCATCACCTGTCATTACTCAGCTATCATAAATCCTGAGCCACAACCACCAAGGGATACCCAGCTGTAAGACAGCATCACCTGGCATTATTTAGCTATCATAAATTCTTAACTACAACCATCATAGGATACACAGTTGTAAGGGAGCACCACCTGTCATTACTCAGCTATCATAAATCTTGAGCTACAACCACCACAGGATACACAGCTGTATGGGAGCATCACCTGTCATTACTCAGCTATCATAAATCCTGAGCCTCAACCACCAGAGGTTACAGAGCTGTAAGAGAGCATCACCTGTCATTACTCAGCTATCATAAATCCTAGGCCACAACCACCACAGAATACACAGCTGTAAGGGAGCACCACCTGTCATTACTCAGCTATCATAAATCGTGAGCCACAACAACCATAGGATACACAGCTGTAAGGGAGCACCACCTGTCATTACTCAGCTATCATAAATCCTGAGCCACAACCGCCATAGGATACACAGCTGTAAGGGAGCATCACCTGTCATTACTCAACTATTATAAATCCTGAGCCACAACCACTTTAGGATACACAGCTGTAAGGGAGCATCACCTGTCATTACTCAGCTGTCATAAATCCTGAGCCACAACCACCATATGATACACAGCTGTAAGAGTGCACCACCTGTTATTACTCGGCTATCATAAATTGTGAGCCACAACAACCATAGGATACACAGCTGTAAGGGAGCACCACCTGTCATTATTGAGCTATCATAAATCCTGAGCCACAACCACCAGAGGATACACAGCTGTAAGGGAGCATCACCTGTCATTACTCAGCTATCATAAATCCTGAGGCGCAACCACCACAGGATACACAGCTGTAAGGGAGCATCACCTGTCATTACTCAGCTATCATAAATCCTGATCCACAACAACCACAGGTACACAGCTATAAGGGAGCATCACCTGTCATTACTCAGCTATCATACATCCTGAGCCACAACCACCATAGGATACAAAGCTGTAAGAGAGCACCACCTGTCATTACTCAGCTATCATAAATCCTGAGCCACACCACAATAGGAAACACAGCCGTAAGGGAGCATCACCTGTCATTACTCAATCATCATAAAACCTGAGCCACAACCATGATAGGATACACAGCTGTAAGGGAGCATCACCTGGCATTACTCAGCTATCATAAATCCTGACCCACAAACCCCATAGGATACACAGTTGTAAAAGAGAACCACCGTTCATTACTCAGCTATCATAAATCCTGAGCCACAAACACCAAGGGATACCCAGCTGTAAGACAGCATCACCTGGCATTATTTAGCTATCATAAATTCTTAACTACAACCATCATAGGATACACAGCTGTAAGGGAGCATCACCTGTCATTACTCAGCTATCATAAATCCTGAGGCGCAACCACCACAGGATACACAGCTGTAAGGGAGCATCACCTGTCATTACTCAGCTATCAGAAATCCTGATCCACAACAACCACAGGTACACAGCTATAAGGGAGCATCACCTGTCATTACTCAGCTATCATACATCCTGAGCCACAACCACCATAGGATACAAAGCTGTAAGAGAGCACCACCTGTCATTACTCAGCTATCATAAATCCTGAGCCACAACCACAATAGGAAACACAGCCGTAAGGGAGCATCACCTGTCATTACTCAATCATCATAAAACCTGAGCCACAACCATGATAGGATACACAGCTGTAAGGGAGCATCACCTGGCATTACTCAGCTATCATAAATCCTGACCCACAAACCCCATAGGATACACAGTTGTAAAAGAGAACCACCGTTCATTACTCAGCTATCATAAATCCTGAGCCACAACCACCAAGGGATAGCCAGCTGTAAGACAGCATCACCTGGCATTATTTAGCTATCATAAATTCTTAACTATAACCATCATAGGATACACAGTTGTAAGGGAGCACCACCTGTCATTACTCAGCTATTATAAATCTAGAGCTACAACCACCACAGGATACACAGCTGTATGGGAGCATCACCTGTCATTACTCAGCTATCATAAATCCTGAGCCACAACCACCAGAGGTTACAGAGCTGTAAGAGAGCATCACCTGTCATTACTCAGCTATCATAAATCCTAGGCCACAACCACCACAGAATACACAGCTGTAAGGGAGCACCACCTGTCATTACTCAGCTATCATAAATCGTGAGCCACAACAACCATAGGATACACAGCTGTAAGGGAGCACCACCTGTCATTACTCAGCTATCATAAATCCTGAGCCACAACTGCCATAGGATACACAGCTGTAAGGGAGCATCACCTGTCATTACTCAACTATTATAAATCCTGAGCCACAACCACTTTAGGATACACAGCTGTAAGGGAGCAACACCTGTCATTACTCAGCTGTCATAAATCCTGAGCCACAACCACCATAGGATACACAGCTGTAAGAGTGCACCACCTGTCATTACTCAGCTATCATAAATTGTGAGCCACAACAACCATAGGATACACAGCTGTAAGGGAGCACCACCTGTCATTATTGAGCTATCATAAATCCTGAGCCACAACCACCAGAAGATACACAGCTGTAAGGGAGCATCACCTGTCATTACTCAGCTATCATAAATCCTGAGGCGCAACCACCACAGGATACACAGCTGTAAGGGAGCATCACCTGTCATTACTCAGCTATCATAAATGCTGAGCCACAACCACAATAGGAAACACAGCCGTAAGGGAGCATCACCTGTCATTACTCAATCATCATAAAACCTGAGCCACAACCATGATAGGATACATAGCTGTAAGGGAGCATCACCTGGCATTACTCAGCTATCATAAATCCTGACCCACAAACCCCATAGGATACACAGTTGTAAAAGAGAACCACCGTTCATTACTCAGCTATCATAAATCCTGAGCCACAACCACCATAGGATACACAGCTGTAAGAGAGCATCACTGTCATTACTCAGCTATCATAAATCCTGAGCCACAACCACCACAGGATAAACAGCTGTAAGGCAGCACCACCTGCCATTGCTCACCTATCATAAATCCTGAGCCACAACCACCATATAATACACAGCTGTAACGGAGCATTACCTGTCATTACTCAGCTATCATAAATCCTGTGCCACAACCACCATAGGATACACAGCTGTAAGAGAACACCTGTCATTACTCAGCTATCATAAATCCTGAGCCACAACAACCACAGGATACACAGCTGTAAGGCAGCATCACCTGTCATTACTCAGCTATCATAAATCCTGAGCCACAGCCACCATAGGATACACAGCTGTAAGGGAGCATCACCTGTCATTACTCGGCTATCATAAATTCTTAGCTACAACCACCATAGGATACACAGCTGTAAGACAGCACCCCCTGTCACTACTCAGCTATCATAAATACTGAGCCACGACCACCATAGGATACACAGCTGTAAGAGAGCACCACCTGTCATTACTCAGCTATCTTAAATCCTGAGCCACAATCACCAGAGGATACACAGCTTAAAGGGAGCACCACCTGTCATTGCTCAGCTATCATAAATCCAGTGCCACAAGCACCAAAGGATACACAGCTGTAAGAAAGCACCATCTGTCAGTACTCAGCTATCATAAATCCTGAGCCACAACCACCATAGGATACACAGCTGTAAGAGAGCACCAGCTGTCATTTCTCAGCTATTTTTATAGTCTCCAGGAGAGATGAAAAGAGATATTGTACCAACAAAAGCACTTGGAAAAGGCTAACTACAAATAAGAGCTTATGTAAATAAACACAAACAATAAAATAACTGCTATGTACTGTGGATTGTTCTTGTGGGTTAGAATGGGTTTGTTAAATACAGGGACGTAATGGATAATTGGTGGGAACTCGCCAATTTTCTTCAATAATATCACAGTTCCTCAGGTAAGGTTGGTATCTATTGTTTATGAAATCAAGATGTCCTTTGATATGGTGGTGGTGTGAAACACCCTATTTCAAGTCCTTAATACACATAACTGTGGCTCATAACTCATTCGCTGGTTGAAAAGACTGTACTCTTCTGCATTTAGAGTGTTTGTTAGCTATCGGTTATAGAGTCCATGTCTCACTGGATAGGGTACCGAACAAAGTTCTAGTATTATTTTCAAGATGTTTGCAGACAACTGTATATTAATGTTTACTAATCTCCCAGAAGTAATTGGTAGAGTCTTATTTATGTATTATGCTTGGAATTTAATTTCTTAAAACAGTTATCTTTATTTATTTATTTATTTACAGTGCGTGTGAACAAATTATTCACTTGAGGGTTGCACATGGACTGAGAAGGTCACTTGTTTGGAATTAAAGCTGTGACAGACTGTTCAAAATACTGTTTTTTTATTTTCTGATATTTTTAACTCTTCAAGATACTATTTTTTTTTCTTTTCTTGTATTTTTGACTCTTCAAGATACTGTTGAAACCAACTTTAGGCAGTTGGCATCTAAAGTACAGTCTTTTACCTAAAACAGTCCAGCTGCAGATGGTCATGGGAAAGATTAGGGCAATTCAAACTGTGATTCTGGCTTATACTCTCTATCTAGTTAAGAATATCCCAGTATTCCACGCTCACCCAAGCTTATCTTTTGTGCAGGAGGTGATTAATTCAGTAGTTTTCAGTATGTGAGCAAGAAGTATCTTGGCATCTCTAGCATTCAAGACCAGACTTAATTGCTGGGGGAGATTGGGTCCTCCAAATCTACTTCACTATGCTGTAGCCTTTCAGTTAAACCAGCTGATCTGGAAGACTGAAAGATGGAATATATTAATAGGAACTTTGAGGAGAAGGATTTTGCTTTAAAGACACTTCAGCAATGGATAAATTATGCCTGTATTGGAAGTCTTGTTCTGATTTGTCTGTCTTGGGGAAAGGGGATCAATAAATTTTATTTGATATCATCCAGAAATTAATAAATGAGTGAGTAATGCTGCTGAATGAACGGATAAAGAAAGGCATTTAGAGTTGGGGTCAGTTGCTGACCTCTCATCCCCCTACTTTAAAGACTACAGAAAATACATACTGTATTTCTGATGATCAGAGTCGGTTTACTTATCTCCAAATAAAACAAAGCTGGACCAAATGTACTGACGTCCACAGGAGAGGTAGCAGGATTTTTTACTGTGATAAATTAATGTGTGTTTAAAAGGGCAGAGTTAATTTAGGAAGAAAGCAGAGGCACTGATAATGATGAATAAACAGAAGGTACAGGAGGGACTATGACTCACTAAGGAGCAGTAGGATCAGGACTGGAAATTTGATGCCAAACTTTGAGAAAGTGGCCCAGATTCTACAATCAACACTTGAGGATACTGTATTGATTGTGGAGGTCAGGGATATCGAAAACTCACAATTACAGTAGATTTGTAATAGTAAGGGGTTACTGGCAGAAAAGAAGATTATACTGCCTTATATTTATAACCCCTAGCTACACATCTGAAGACAATAACAAAGAAAGATGCCAACAAACTGTGGATAAAGGGGCAACCGCTTCTATTTGGAGGGGAAGACTTTCACTCTAGAAAGCGCATATAGTTTTATGGATTTGCTGTGGTTTAGAGGGAGATTGGGGTGTTTTCAAAATGCATTTAGTTTTTTTGTTTCTTGAATACTTTTACTGAACCAAAAAGTCTAGGAAATGTGACATAGGTTAAAACAGATATGAGAAGAAGCAAAACATGCAAGTTCAGCCTGCAAACATTACTGAGTGTATGTACGCTGCAAGCTGGAAATGCAAATTTAAAAGAACTGTCAAGTTTAATGTGGGAGTGATAGCCTTTTATCAGAATGGTTACTCTGTCCATATCATCACAGAATATACACAAACATTAGAGTACTGAATTACATTAAAAAGTGCATGATGCAAACAGCAATGTTAAGAGGTACCTCTGGATAGAGACGAGAATGTGAATTTGACAGAGAAAGAAAAAATTTCAGAGTGGAAAATCAGGATAATATGATGGGAAAACAAAAGGGAGAGCAATAATACTAACAGTGAGTGGAGATCCAACAGTGATAGAAAAGTGAAAACTATGCAATTACGGTAGATTTGTGGTAGTAAGAGGTTACTGGAAGAGAAGAAGATTATGCTGCTTTATAGTTATATTCAACATAAAACTGCTGTTATGGAGTTTAGGAGAATATGGGGAGAAATCATAAGCTTTCAGCAGAGATTATTTATGGGTGGGGACTGCAACCTGACTTGTAATAATGAGGATGTATTAGTGGAGTCTGGAACAGAAACGATAACAAAACAGTGTAGATTTCTAAAAAAACGTATAAGAAAATATTTGGTACAGAAGATGTGAATTCAACAGCAGGATCTCAGACAGAATTTACATATTACTCCCCAAGATATAACAATTAAGTAAAGAGAGGATAGAAATTATTTTTCACATAAGCGTATGCATTTTACTGAAAGCTATGAGATCACGTACCAACAAAATGTAGGAGAAAAATGTATGGTAAAAATAAGACACTGATGCTTTCTGATTAACTGTTAAAAAGAGTTGGATTTAAGGAATGGATACCATTCAAGAGTTATTAGGGAAGACAGAAATTACTTCAGAAAGGATAGTAAGTTGGATAAATGAAAATGGAGCTTTATATGGGGTAGAATTAAGACAGACAGGGGTCTGAGAAAAAGTAATAGCAATTATTTAGAAGGTCTTGTAAAGAAAGCAGAAGAAGGGGATGTCATGAAGAGTGCTGAAGGGAAAATAAGGGAGTATTTGGATAACACCCAATAATTTAGAAAGGTTGCCATTAAGCAACTTTTTGATGACTTTAGAGCACAAAAGCATTTACCACAATGACTTAGGTAACAGAAAGTAGAAAGACATGTAGCCAAATTAATTAGCCTTTGGCAAGAAAAATAACCAGAGAACCTATAGCAGTACTAGAGATATTGTGGAAATTTTATGAAAATCTGTGTAAAATTTTAGAATGGGGAAAGCAAAAAAGACACAAACAGAAATATTTATGCAACACTTAAATACGCCAATACAGGAGGAAGATGAGGCTCGACAATTCATAATTAAGATGGGAAGCCATGAGATAAAAACAGCAATGTATAATCAACCAGAACGTTTCCAGGAACAGATTATAGTTGTGTCTAAATCTAGAAGTTGGGTGGGAGTAAAGTGAAAAAGATCAGGAAGGCTTTCTTTAACAGTATTTTCTGAAAGGATGGGGTGGGTGTGGGACTTATCAGCATCTTGGAAGAAAGTTGCCGTGGTTGTATTATACAAAAGGGAGAGCAAAGGCTCTTCATAACCAGCTTCATATAGCCCCATTTCAATTTTAAACACTTATTATAAAGTGTTTATGTCTATACTGGCTAAGAGAATGGCACAAAATGGTGCCAAAATTGATAGATCTGGAGCTATGTGGTTTCATGAGGGGAGGCAAATGTTTGACATTAACAGAAAGTACAGTTGTGCAAAATCTGACCATAACAGTAGATGCCCATATCTTCACCTTGGGGATCTCCTGCCAAAGGATAGCTCAACATCTATCCAGATACACCAAAGCCTTTAGATCCTATATGTGCCGTACGCCACACGTATGCTCCCCATCCAGGACATAGGGCATAAAGGTGATGTAGTTATTCATAAGTGAATTGCCCCAGTAGACAACAACTGCCATAGGACAAAAAGAAGGTTATGCACATCCAAATGGAGAAAATGCAGAAGGAAAAGGGGGACCCTCGGCCAGGACAGTAAATCAAAATCCAAAATAAAAATAGAGGAATTGAGGAAGGGACCAAATATTGCAAGAGTGAAGAGAAAGACAACTACTGTTATGGTAAGATTTTACACAACTGTACTATATCCTTCTATACCACTGATGCAGTATTCTAAACTGTAGGGAAAGTACAACAGCTCAAGAAAAAGAGTGAGTGGTGAAAGGCTGGGAAGAGCCCACAAAAAAACAATGCAGGATGCCCCTAGCAAAACTTGCTCTGACTCTAGAAACCATATCCAATTTATAATACTTGGTAAAGGTATGCACTGAGGACCAAGTAGCAGTTTCAAGGATGGAATTGGTGTCCAAACCCTTGAAGAAAGCAGCAGAATAAGCAACAGGCCTGGCAGAATGAGCTCTAACTGAAGTAGACAGACACTTGGCCATGAAATGAATAACAAAAGGAAATAGATATGAACCTATAAATATTTTGTGGGAAGCAATAGCTAAGGAATCGTTATGGCTAGGCTTGTACAGGCCCTAGGGCCAATAGCTTAGTACCTACCTATGAACCTAAGATAACCAGGAGGAGATGGTTTGCTTGAAAACAGCTAAACCCAAAGTCCTGGGATGAAAAGAAACAAAAGGCTGGTCTGACTTACAAATGATCATAGTTTTATCGAAATACTACCTGAGCTGCCTGTGCAAATCCAAGGTATGCAGGACCCCTTCCCTAGCAGACTGGGTAGAAGAAAATAAAAAAGAAGGGAGTTGTACTGCCTGATTTAAGGGCAACTCATTAACAACCTTGGCCATAAAAGAAGGATTAGTACAAAGAGATACCCTGACTCTGTGAAAAAACAAAAACGTAGGAATGGCCACAAGGACCTGAAGCTCAGAAACCCTCCGAGCAGAAGTAAGAGCAAGTAACAAACCAGTCTTCGAGGTACAGTGTTGCAGAGAAGCTGAAACTGCAGACTTAAAATGAGTCATGGTCAGTTTTTCCAAAACAAAATTAAGATCCCAATGCTTCCTTGGGGGCCTAAGATGTAGGTCATCTTTAAGAAACTATCTGACCTCAAAATTAATAGCCAAAGGAGGATTCAAGGGCAGACAGGCAGAAATAGTTCACAAATTAGCCTTTACAGAAAAAAATGGCCAAGCCAAACTGGAGTAACTCAAACAAATAGGAGAGGACCTCAGGGACCCCCAATGAAAAAGGGGCTTGGCTATGAGCATGGCACCACACAGAAAATCTTTTCCATTTAGACATACAAGACTTTCTTGGTTGCAGGTTTTCTTGCCTCCTGTAAAACCCTGAGGACATCCTCACAAAAGAGGTGCCTAAAAGGGATCAATACCCTATTACCCACAGTGTCAGTTGAAGACTGGACAAGTGAGGATGGATGTGTGACCCTTTGTCCTGTGCAAGGTGGTCTAACAGGTGAGTTACCTTGTGGTGACTGCCCTGGACAGATGCATTAAGAAGGGGAATCAGTGCTGTCTTGGCCAAAACGGAGTCATTAGTAAGATTTCTGTGGAGTCCAGCTGAATCTTGTACAGAATTTTACAAAATACCGAAAGGGGAGGGAAGGCATACAGAAATATTCCCTTCCAAGAAAAAGAAATGGCGTCCATCTTCCATGCCAGATTTCATGGCACTCTGGAACAGAAAACAGGGACCTGCCTGTTCAAAGGGGTAGCAAAAAGATCTACCCAAGGAATATCACATCAAAGGACCATGTCCAGAAACCCGTCTCTGTGAAGCATCCATTCATGAGCCTCTGTTTTGGACCTGCTGAAAGAGCAGATTCTAAAAAAACTGTACAGAATATGTTCACAGAAATGCTGGGGAGATAGCTGTAGAAAGGGAAGTAATTGTTTTGAATTGTGAAATAGGATATGAATTGCCCTGACAAATAAAGCCCTTACTAAGTTTAATGCTACTGACTGACAAAAAAAAAAACAAACAATAGAAACTGGAAAACAAAACATAAACCAACTTTAATTTAAATAATTAATGCGATCAAGAAGATACAAGAACTGGAGGTGGTATCTTTAGAAATGGAAAGGACAAATTTCATACAAATAAACTGAATTTTGTGGGGAATACTACATGTGATGAGAGGTTTATAGGAAGGCAGAAACTGAGCAATTTATATAATGCTGAAGTGAGTGAAAACTGCTTAAAGAAAAATGTTTACATATTGGATGACAACAACAATGGAAACTTTTACTATGGCTTATTTTCTTTTCTATTAATGTATGTACTCAATTACCTTTTAAAATGTGATGATTTAAAGAAGACATTTAAAAAATAAACACAATGTGAATTAAGCTTCCTAGTGTAATCAAACACACTAGTAATCCCAAAATCTGTAACTGATAACTAAAAAAAAAAAAAAAAAAAAAAAAAAAACAGATTCACTGTACTGACAAATAACTACAAAGATAACCAGACTAAGCATATGAGTAAGTGTAGGTGAGAGGAGGGAATCTTATCCTACAGCAATGATCCTATTTAATCTAATATCTCCTGTTACCGTGCAAATACCTGGACTGCTGGATTACGGCCATCATAAGGATCACTGCTGCTGGAAATCACTGTATGACAGGGAAAGTACTTTCAACTTTAAGTAACAGAAGTAAGGTCTACAACATGCTCTGCATAGCAGCCAAAACAAATCTACCTTGTCTCTACAGAACAGACATCAAAAGTGTAACAATTACAGTATATGTAAATGAGTGCTCAAGTAGCTGGCAAACACATGGCTTAGATAAATACACTCAAAGCAATCATGAATCAATTCTGAATCCTGACTTCCACTGGAACTGTGCAACAGCATTCGCTGTTAAACATGCTCGGTCAAAATGATCAAAGGGAACCAACAGATAGCATTCTGGCTAAGATAAAAGTAAATATATTGATTTCACAAACATTATCAGAAGCACTAGAAAACAAAAAATAATTTTATATGTGCTCATGTGGAAGTAAAACACACCATAAAAAGTCAATTATATTAAATAACTGAAAATGTTTTTTTCCTGACCTTTGCAGCATACAAATCTGGGAAGCAACACAAACGCGCATTTTGTTTTTGCTTAAAAAAAATGATGGACTTCTGGTAATGGAGGACTGCTGAAAATAATCGAGATTTGTTCCTCTCCTTGTTCTGACATTAAAAGTGCAATATTTTTGCCAAAGTCAGGGGTAAATCATTTTCCTGATCTACTCTTTTATTCTGAATGAAATCAACTATGCTAAAATGAATTAAGGTGGCAGCAAAAGTAATGGGTCTGACTAGTGTACAGCCACAGTGTGCCCATGCAACCAGCGCTTGAGTACTGTGCTGACTGAACTGGGGAGATTTCCTCGGAAGTGGATGATCCTGTGTAATTGGGTCTGCCAGTGCTCCCTCCAACAAATTATGGAAAAACTGGAAAAAATATAAGAAAAGTTCAACAGCCATGTGCAGAAGTCTGAAGCAACATTTAAGACATCAAGACAGTGCTGTCCTCACACTTCAATTAACCTGCAAAGATTCAGAGGGATCAATGTTTTTTCAAACTCAAAAGTTGATGATCAAATCAAACTAGAGCTATAGAGGCTAGGATAAGTAGATTTATAAGATTGGGTTTGCTAAAAGATTATAAGGTTAGTCAGTTTGCCCAAGCATGTAGAAACTAAAGATCTTGTCAATTTCATTAGAAATCTGAGAACACAATGGACCAACCCACTTTTAGCAGACATCACAACTGACACAACTTAAAGAGTATATGTGGGTCCATTAGTGAATTGTTAAAACCCTCATCATCTTACTGAAAGATTCACCAAATTTACTTTAAAATAGAAAGTTTTGCATTACTTTTGGTGAACTGGAAAAACAAGCTAATGTGTGGTCAAACAATGGTATCTGTTAGGGAGGAGATCTGTATCAGCCATTGAGATCTGTAGATTGAAAGGACTGACATTTAAAGTGGTTTATCCAGCTTTTTTCAAACTGCATTTCATGTGAGAAGTGAAAAATTGTTTGGATGGTGTGGGTGCTTTACAAGCCTTAAAAGAATGACAACCACTTAGTGTGAGTGCGGAAGAGACTGCAATAACCTCAGTGCAGGATTACAACACTGAACTTGTGACAGACCTAGTCCCATTATTTCAGAGAAAGATACAGCAAAATAAGAAAGCTGTGATTAAAGTTTTATTGTTAAGTTAGTGCAGCTGAATTTGGATACTTTTGCTTTCCCATTTTGGTGGTCTGACTGACAGACTGGTACGTTGGACAGCACAGACTCAAATCAGCGGAAATATTTATATTGTGTTCTCTTTATTCCCCACCCCATTTTCTCTCCCCATATGAAGAATACAGATACAGGACCTGAAGCAGATGTTAGGGTATTTTAGGAGTTGCTATCCCAGATTATACTCACTATAGGATCAGGTCTTCTTTGGCAAAATAGAGATTGATCAATTTCTCCTTACAGGTTTCAAGGCTGGAAGAGTTGATTTTGCTGACACCCTTCTGATGCCAGTTTCAGCCAAAGAATTGAAGGTGGAAGTCAAAAATTTCCTGGCAGTAAATTATCCAGGACCTGATGGTCTTCTCATGGAGTTTTATAAACTGTAAGGGGGAGGGTGTCACTGAATATGCTCCAAAAGGTAACACAGTGCTGGTGTTCAGAGAGACCCCCTGGTCACAGCATGGAATAGTTACATCTTCTTTACCAGAGTAGCCAGACTTCAAACGATTAATTTCTATTAGACTCTAACAGGGCAATTTCTACAGCAAATCATAAGTACAAATTATTAATTTCCTTGCAATCAGATTATTGCCAGCCATGCCAATTCTAATGCATCTTGATCAATGTGGGTTCATTCCCAGGAGGCAGATCCGAGACAACATAGCTACGATCACTTTGACCATAGAAGACACTGAGAATTGTTTCCTTGTTGGTAAGTGTGACATTAGAGGCTGAGAACACTTTTGACAGAGTTTACTGGAGTTTTTAATCAAGGCTCTGGAATGTTTTGGATTCCTATTAGACTTTATACTGTTATCAGCTACAATTTATCAAAGGGTCTGTGGAGAGGATTGCAGTTAATGTTGAACTGCCTGCCAATTTTTTTTTTCTACACAGAGGCACATATACATTAATAGAAAATAAAAAAAATATTAGAAGAATGGCAGGGGAAGAAATTTAAATTGTCCCTTTAAGCAGATAACATGTTGGTATATATAATAACCAGGAATGGGACTTGCAGATGTTGTTTGACAAAATGGAGTGTTTTTAACAAGAAACATCTTTATTAAATTATCACATATGACATAGGCAATCATAAAATGAAAATAAACCATGCTGACATAATTTTAGTTGCAAACATTATAAATCACTTATCATCGATCCAGTCATTGTCAGTGAAACAATACATAGCTCATTCAAATGAAGTATTTTGGTTGCCTGGTCAGGTTACACTGAATGTACCAAAACCAAGGCAGTGGCAGTCAACCATAGTCATAGGTTGGTACTAGGCTATCGGCCCTAGGGCCTATATAAGCCTAACCATAAAACCTCCCTGGCTATTTCTTCCCACAGTATTTACTTCCCTGGACCCCTGTCTAGCAGGGCGTCTGACGTGATCACAGGGGTGAGTTTCCTATCTCCCATCCAGTCATCAAGGTTCCTTTTGAAGAGGGCCGAAGAGGCGCTCTGCTTGACATGTATGGGAAGTCTATTCCAGTGTCTGGGGAGTCTCTGGGTCAGGAACATATCCCTCCAGCATATTTTGTTCATTGTGATGACAAGGTTTAGCTCCCAGGAGCGTGTGTCACTGAGGGATTGGTATTTCTTTAAGTGGAGCATGTCCAACAGCTCTGGGTTTCACATGGCCTAGCATGTTAAGCAGAGATCGCCTCTGAGTAGACGATATGCAACAGAGTATTAAATAGTCAGCATAGGCCATCTGCTTTAGGCCTGTGATTCTTTTAGTGAGGTATTTCTGCGGCCTTTCCAGTTTTTGCAGATGTCTTGAGAGCTACATACCAAACGGGTATTCTCAATACGGGAGTTGTATTCTATAATAGGTCTAATGAGGGATGAGTAAAGTGGGACAATGACCTCCTTTTTACTGGATGAAAAGCCATTAGTGATGACGGGTGCCACATAGAAGGATTTCCTGACTGTTGTGGTGATGTGGTTATCGAAGGTGAGACAACTGCCCACCTGTGTCCCTAAGTCTCTTATCACACTTTCGGTGTTTAGTGTACTGCCACTTATGTGGTAATTCACGGGTACATGTTTTTTCCCAAAGGGGATAGCTATACATTTCTTGGCAATAAGCTTGAGCCCATGGCACTGGCATCAAGCATCTGTTTCTGTAAGGCCCTTTTGCAGAATATCCACATCATTTGAGGATTCAATAATGGCTCCCAGTTTGCAGTCATCTGCGAACTTTGTTAGCCAGAGTCCCTTAGTGTTAGCCTGTACTTCAGAAAAGTAAATGCCAAACAAGAGCGGTCCCAGGACTGAACCCTGAGGTACTCCACTTGTCTGGAGCTGGATTTGGAGTCAGCTACTTTTACAGTGTGGGTTCTGTCAGTAAGCCAGTTGGCAACCCATCGAGTGATGTAGGGATTAATGCCCAGCTTAGTAAGTTTATCTATGATTCTAGAGTCGGGAATGGTGTCGAAGGCCTTGGCGAGGTCCAGATAGGCTGTGTGGACCACCTTACCCTTGTCCATGGCTCTGGAGACTGATTTGAAGAAGTCAATCAGGTTCAGGAGACAAGATCGGCCTTTCATGAACCCAAACTGAGTGGGGTCCAGTGTTTGAAGGTTGCCAATGTTTTTGTTTAAAGTTCCATGATAATATGTTCCATGGCCTTGCAGATCAGGCTTGTCAGACTGATGGGGCGGTAGTTCCAGGGATCCAAGGTGGAGCCCCCCTTGTGGTGTGGAATAACTGTAGCTGTGCGCCACTTAGAGGGCACAAAGCCTGAGGTGAGGCTATGATTAAATATGACACTTAGGTAAGGTTGTTCTTCTTCTTTCGGCTTTTCCCAGTTAGGGGTCGCCACAGTGGAACCCCGGTCCGCTAATGATTGGCAGTAGCTTTTTACGGTGCCGAGGTGCCAGCTCCTGGTGGGACTAAGGATTAGTTGATCCAGGGCATTGGAATTTATGAATTCCAAGAACTGTTGGGCAAAGGTGTTGGTACACGAGTAGTTTTCCCAGTTAACGGCAGGGTAGTTGAAATCACCCAGTACTAGGGTGTATGGTTGTATCTTAATATTTTCCAGTATGTTTAGAAAGGTGTAGTGAGAATCTTGGGGCATGGTGGGGGATCTGTAGCAAGCTACAATTTGGATTGCAGTCTTACTTAGTGTTAGTTGCACCTGGAGAATTTCAGATGCATTGTGTTGGGTAACTAGCCTGGTGTTGTGAATATCCTTGGTGAATATGGACACTCCTCCACCTTTAGTGTTTCGGTCCTGGTTTGGTGGCCGAAAAGTGTGGTAAGAGTTGTAGCCTGGTATTCCAGGGGTGCTCTCTGGAGCCTTGAACCAGGTCTCAGTTACTGCACAGATATTGATGTTTAGGAGTGCCTTGAGAGTGCATTCTGAGGTTTAGATTTCTAGCACTGAGTAGCATTACCTTCAGATTTTGCGTGCTTGTACCTGTTACGGTGCCTAAAAAAGGCATCAGTCCATCAGACCACTTGAAAAACAGATTTCCCTTTATAGCTGATCTATCAGAAATTTCATATTGATGAATCCAATTGTGTTGTTCCCTTTAGGAGACAGTCTGGGCTGTTACTCAGCTTTTCCAGAAATGTGAAAAGTTTTATATTAGATAGGGCACTACAACTAGCCACTAGGAGGGCTTTTTTTAAGCAGACGGAAAGGAATGACTTCTAGTTGTTTTTTTTTTTATTGTTTTTGTTTTTTTTTTTTTTTTTTGAAACTTGGCAAGACTGAGGGCCTAATGGGACACAATTACACAGGCAAAGGAAAAAGAAGGACTGGTGATTCCAGAGTTTTTCAAAAACTGGAGAGCTTCCCAGATGACAGGTGTTAGTCTGGGAGTGAGGTTTAAGAGCAAGAATGAACTAACAATTTATGTAATTTTGAAGTAAATGATAACTGTTGAAAAGGAAACATGCTTAGTGCATGAAAAAATGTTACTATGCTGTTTTTTTTATTTTATATCAATGCAGTGTACCAGTGTAACTGTTTTAGTTGTGATTTAATACATGTTTATTTAAAAAAAAAAAGTTTCATCTGAGGTATGCAAATAATTCTTAGGCAGCTTGGAGACTATTTTACAAATATCTACTTGTTAGTAGATATGCATACCCCATTAAACTGTCCTTGGGGAAAAAAAGCTGGGGGTGGATCTATGTACACTGTAGCAGTGACTGAGGCCTCGTGGTGGTCTCTCTCCCTTAGCTGAAGACAGAAGAGTGGGCCTTGGTCTCTGGACCTATGGTAATGTATTTTGAGCAAGACCAGTTACACTTTCATCTGTTAAACTGGGTTGAGTCACAAGACAGTTTTAGAAGCAGCTTTGGGTGAATCATGGCAACTGTATAGTAGGACTACTGACAAGCAAAATTCAGGTTTTACTCTTTATGGGAGGGGATTGATGATTGTCTTTAAAAGTAAACTGGAGCACTTCTCCCTGATGATGTAGCATTTACTTGGCTTAAGTTTATTAGGGACAATAAGGCACAGTTGTAGGAACAGAAGCACTCCATCAGTAGTATTGCTAAAGTATTACAGTATTAGGGACAATAAGGCACAGATGTGGGAGTAGAAGCACTTCATCAGTAGTATTTCTAAAGTAGTACAGTATTAGGGACAATAAGGCACAGTTGTGGGAGTAGAAGCACTTCAAAACTATTACAGTATTAGGAACAATAAGGCACCATTGTGGGAGTAGAAGCACTTCATCAGTAGTATTTCTGAAGTAGTACAGTATTAGGGACAATAAGGCACAGTTGTGGGAGTAGAAGCACTTCAAAACTATTACAGTATTAGGAACAATAAGGCACCGTTGTGGGAGTAGAAGCACTTCATCAGCAGTATTTCTAAAGTATTACAGCATTAGGGACAATAAGGCACAAATGTGGGAGTAGAAGTACTTCATCACTAGTATTTCTAAAGTACTACAGTATTAGGAACAATAAGGCACAGATGCGGGGAGTAGAAGCACTTCATTAATAGTATGGCTAAACTATTACAGGAAACTAGAAACAAAAGTACAGGTGAAGCTCAAAGTCAAAAGGTCAAGGCTACCTGACTGCCTGATTATTACAGCGAAAGTGGTATGCTGTCTCCAGAACCTTAGGAAGTGTAACTAGGGTTAGAAAGTTCAGGATGTTCTGTGTTTCTTCAAGTATGTTTACACTACAAGAAGGCTGGGTGTCATATATGCAGGAACTCTGACTACATGTTGGGGTACCCAGGAGATCAGATTGGTGTATGTACTTGTATGTTCTGGAGATGCCCAAAGTTTATCTATTTTAAACAATATTGCCAAAATCTTTTGAACATACTGTGGTCACATCAGATTTTGCTTTTCTGGGAGGACAATCTTCATAGAATTCCATTAGAAGGAAAACAGGCAAACCATGAAAGGCCCTGCTTTCTGCAAAACTCAGCTTCAAAAAAGGCAATCACTAGGCACTAGAAGTCCCTTGAGCCAACTACAATAGAAGAGCTGTAAAATTATTAAAAGATTTAGCAAAGAGGGGATCATGGGACTTATTGGACTAACATAGATTTCAATTTAATGGGAAGTAAGGATCCTAGTTATGCAGTCATAATGTGGACTATAACATTTAAACCACATTTGTTAAAGCATGGTTTGACTGAATGCTGGTTATATCTATAGTGGACCATCTGTAGTAGTTTCATATCTTTAAGGTAGGAGGAGCAAAAAGTATTTCTCCATCCAAAGGCCATTGCTGTAAGAGTGAATTACTGTATATGACTACTACTTAAATTATTTGGTTCCATGTCATACTGATTTGTTGACCAATGATGTTAACTGTTATTTCTTACAATGCACATTTATTTTTTTAGCTTGTTTTGTAAATAATGAAGTTTCAATAAATATGTCATTGGAAAAAAATCACATTTTTTCACAGGTGCTTTTAGAAACACTAAAAACTAAAATGGAAGCATTGATTCAATAAAATAAAAGTAATGAAGAAATAGTGTAAAGCATAGTAATATGACCAAAAGTTAGTTACATTCACTTGGAAACAAGAGGCTGACTTTACCGAAACCAAGCTCAAACCTGCTTTGCAGCATGTCTGAGGGGAAGCAATATACAGCATTTTCTTCTTTATTAAAAAACAAAATTACACTGCTTTTGCAAGCATTATAAAATGCACAAGTAAACAACTGAAACTTAGTGTTACATGAATTGGTCAAACAAAAAAATGCAAAGTAGAAAATGTTTCCTGCACGTACAGCAACTGCAGGGCTCCTAGAAATACAACACAAAAAACGAAGCCAACAGACAATGGCAAAACTGTGAGTTTAATAGACTTCTATAAAGTACATAGGCAGTCCAAGGCAACAAACAGGTTTCGGCTAACACTATAACTTAGCCTTCCTCAGTGTATAAAATGAGTAATATTAAACACATTTAAATACTGTGCATGTGAATACATGACCATCAATCATTGGTTCCTCACAAATATTAATTTAATCTAGGTGAAAACAATGCACCCAATTTTATAATCCATTTCTTTTCTTTCGAATTTAAAAGGCTATGCCATCCAGCCCTATTGCCCATGATTTTATTGATAACTGTAAATGTAAATGCAGCACTGGAGTGTTTATTAGTATGTTTGAATAAGGCATTACTAAATTATTTATTCCTGATTTCACTTAGGTGTTCAGAAATATGGATCCTCAGTGGTCTAGAAGTCTGACCTACATAGAATGCAGAGCAGGTACAGGTAGCTAGGTAAACCAGCCAATCAGACCCACAGTTAGCAAAAAAACGAATGTCAAAAATATTGCCTATATCATGACTAGTAAAAAACTTTGTTTTGCTAACAGTCTTACAATGAGTGCAATGGCCACATGGTACACAACCTACTAGTGGGTCCCCGGTCAATGTTCTTTGACCGAGATTATTGGGCCTCTGAGAATGTGCTTATAGTGGGCTCAGCTGGGAACCAACATTTCGACCCTTACGAAATGAGAACAGACACCTGTCACCCAAAATCGTACAAAAATATTCATCAGCCTGTAATATATTCCAATGTCTCTGCACACTATTAAGTAGAAGGTCTGTGTTTCTGCCATAAGTGGTCACCAGACAAGTGACTGCTTGGTTATTCACTGATTTTTGTTTATAGTGTAAAGTCTCCCACCTATCCATAGTGGAAACAGTATTACTAGCACTTGGGACATGGCCCATAGCAGAACCCCTATCTTTAAATCTAGAAATAAGGTCTTCCCTATGATGTTCGTATGTGTTATTCTCCGAACAGATACGTTTGATCCTGAGAAACTGGGACTTGGGTATGTTCCTGCAGAGATGGGGTGGATGACAGCTGGAGGCATGGAGAAGGGAACTGTACTGGGGGTACTTATGATACCCGTGTCGCTAAAGTATAATCCTCATTCCTCATAATTAATACATCTAAAAATGTAGTGCTCCGGGAATGATAATTAGCTGTAAAGTTGATAAGAGAGATGCAACCATATTGCCAAACTGGAGGCTAAGCTCTCTCAACTCAGTACTGGCATAACCAGTCAGGAGGAGAAGGAAACCACACTCACTACAATTCCAGTCTCACATAGACCTACCACGACAGCAAACCAAACACATAATCACATAAAAACATACTCGGAGGCTCTAAATAAAGATCTGCCTAAGCAGCAGAGACCTCCAAAGCAGACACCCAAGCAACCGCTACCCCAAAACAAAACACGTGCAGCACATCTCACAAAGCCAGTGTGCCGAACAGTCACAGCCCTTAAGACTAAACAACACACCTGATACACTTGTAATAGGTGACTCTATCATCAGGCACACTGACGTCCCGCTCACCAGGCTGAACAAGGAGAGGGTCACGGTGAGCAGCCTGTCGGGCGCTAGGATCCACCACATAACACAAGCACTCAGGTCACTCCAAGGCAAGTACAAATATGACTCGGTCATTGTCCATGCTGGTGTGAATGACCTGAGACGTACCTCATTGGACTACATGAAAAGAGACATAAAGGAGCTCTCTGAGCATGTAGCTCAGGCCGGTATGACCCTGACCTTGAGTAGCATCTTACCCTCACCAAGAATGATGCCACAATATGAAGACAAGATGATCAATTTCAACAACTGGCTTAAGTACTGGTGTCATTCAAAGGGGATCCAATGCCTGTCAGCTTGGGATGATATGCTCGACAAGCCACGATGCTTCGCTAGGGATGGCTTGCACCTGTCACCCCTGGGCTTTCGGATATTGGCAAAGGCTCTTGCTACCCACATAGTGCCTTTTTTAGGCAAGGCTCGAAAGACAAACCCACCTCCATAGGTATCACAAGGGATAAGAAACTAAGAGTAATGCTACTCAACGCCAGAAGTCTAAACTTCAAGATGCATGCACTCGAAACTCTCCTTAGCATGGAGAACATCGATATCTGTGCAGTAACAGAAACCTGGTTCAGGGCTCCCGAGAGCATCCCAGCACTACCGGGTTATACCTCATACCATGCTTTTCGGCCCCAAAACTTGGACCGAACCACAAAAGGAGGGGGAGTATCGATATTCATCAAAGATACCCACACCTCCAGGTTGGTGGCAAAGCACGAAGCATCAGATACTATCCATGTGCAACTAACAGTGGGTAAAACTGCCTTCCAGTTTATAGCCTGCTATAGACCACCCTCCCAAACCCAGGAACCCCACTCGGCCTTCCTGAGAACACTGGAAAATATGAAGGTCTCTCCAAACACCATTATATTGGGCGACTTCAACTACCCAAACATAGACTGGGGGCATTACTCTAGCTCCAACACCCTAGCCCAAAGGTTCCTAAAATTTATAAACTCAAATGCTATGGAACAACTTGTTGCCACTCCCACAAGAGGGGAAAACATACTGGACCTGATCATCACCAACATGGGGACTCTATGCGCCAGACCAGAAGTGTATCCCTCACTGGTAAGATCAGACCATAAACTAATCTCACTGGATATTCACATCCCGACCCCACCCCCTTCCCAGAAAACCACAGTGAAAAACTTCTCTAAAGCAAATTTCACACTCCTCAAAACCGAGGTGGAATCCTTCAAAGCCCCCGGGCCTGTGGAAAATATGGCCCAGACCGCAGAATCCTTTATAAACACATTCTATGAACACCTTCAGGAATGCATGGATCATGCGATCCCAAATAAAACCAAGACCCAATCCTCCAAAGGCAGACGTCCTGTCTGGTGGACCCCAGCCATAAACAAACTATACAATAGAAGGAGGAAGCTACTAAATGATAGAGCAAAATCCCAAAAAGGGAAGGCATCACTGATCAGTATTAGCAAAAAAATACGGACACTCATAAAATTGTCTAAGGCCAGCTTGAGAGAAAAATTGCACAGGACACTAAGGATAATCACAAGGCTTTCTTTAGTTATGTTAGGAACCTGGGTGGTAATTCCCAGATATGCTCAGAATTAGTCCAAAATGACAAAAAATACACTGAACCCACAGACATTGCCAACATCCTAGCTGACAGGTTCAGTGCAAACTCCTCCCCTCCCCACCAAAAGGGCAAATATCTATCCCAGCAGAGTGCTGCCCCCCTGACATCTCAGATGCTCAGGTAAGAGCCACCCTCTCCAAAGCAAAAAACACAGCATCAATGGGACCAGACGGTGTCCCGGGCTGCGTCCTACATGAACTCCAAGAAGAGCTAAACCCAAACATAAAACTGCTGTTCAGTCTCAGCCTTACTACACGATATGTGCCCAAAGAGTGGCGTACAGCAACAGTGGTCCCTCTCCATAAAGGTGGTGCCCCAACGGATCCTGGAAACTATCGCCACATAAGCCTGACTAGCTTGGTCTGCAAAGCCATGGAAAGGATCATCATGGACCTCATAAATAAAGATATTGGGGACCTACAGACACTGGATCCTACCCAGTTCGGCTTTGTTAAGGGTAGATCCTGCCTCTTAAACCTGGTTGATTTCTTTGAAACAGTCACCAAGGCCATTGACGAGGGGAAGGTGGTCCACACAGCCTACCTGGACCTCGCAAAAGCCTTCGATACAATACCCTACTTGGGCATTAAAGATAAGCTCACCAGCTTAAATATAAACCCCTATGTCACTAGATGGATTGCAAACTGGCTCAAGGACAGAACCCACATGGTTAGAATTGCTGGAGCCATGTCAGACTCCAAACCAGTCAGACGTGGTGTCCCACAAGTCTCAGTCCTGTGACCTCTCTTGTTCGGTATATATTTCTCGGAGGTACAGGCCAACACGGAAGGACTGTGGCTGACCAAGTTTGCAGATGACTGCAAACTGGGCGCCATAATTGACTCTCCAGCCGACACAAGCATCCTCCAAAAGGGCCTCATAAAAACAGACAACTGGTGCCAGAGCCATGGCCTCAAGCTAAATGCCAAAAAGTGTATAGTCATCCCCTTTGGCAAAAACAAAGTGCCCACAATAGGTGGTAATCCATTAAGTACAGAAGAAGTAATTAGGGACCTGGGGACCCAAGTTGATAGCAATCTCTCATTTGACAACCACATGGCCAAAGTGGTTAGAAAAACATTTTATATAGCCCACCTAATCATGAAGGGATTCACATCTAGATCAGGGGAGGTCATCGTGCCTCTTTACTCATCCCTCATCAGGCCCATAATTGAGTACAATGCCCCTTTTGGGATGTACCTTACCAGACACCTGCAGCAACTGGAAAGACCCCAAAAGTACCTCACCAAGAGGATCAAAGGGCTCAAACAGATGCCATATGCTGCCCGGTTAAAGAAACTCCAGCTCTACTCAGTGGTATTCCACCTGTTCAGAGGCGATCTGTGCCGGACGTATAAAGCCATGTCCAACCCGGAATTAATGGACATGCTGCACCTCAGAAAATCCAAATCCCATCGAGCACGTGCTCGAGACTTGAACCTCAGCACTGAAATAAATAGGACATGCTGGAGGGTCAGATTCATAACCCAGAGGCTCCCTTCACTCTGGAATAAAATCCCAGTCCAGGTTAGGCAGAGACCCTCATTGACTCTCTTCAAGAGGAATCTTGATGAATGGATGGGAGATCGTAGGTTTACCCCGGGTATCACTTCTGTGTCACTGTTAGACAGAGGCACAGTATACTAACCTCGAAAAAGGGCATAGCAAAATAAATTTAAAATGGGTGGCGAAAGCCAAACACATTCTGGCTAGGCTTATAAATGCCCTAGGGCAGATAGCCTAGTATGAACCTATGAACCTATAAACCACTTATTATCATTCAAGTACTCTACAAATTCCTGTAGATATATAACATCCGATCTCCATACCATCCAGCAATCATCCAAAAATCTTCTCCAGATGTCGATTTCATCCAGGCATATATTGTGAGTATTATCATAAATCAGAAATTCTTCAATATATTCCATGAACAAATCTGCGTAAATTGGGGCAAGTGATGCTCCCATGGCTGTCCCTTGAGTTTGCGAATAACATTTGTCTTGATAGTAAAAGACATTCTTAGTCAATACATGTTCAGCAAGCCCAATAAGAAGAGTATTGAAACCTGGAGAGTAAAATTCAGATCTCTGTAACCAATACTCCAGGGCATCCAAATCCGCCCAGTGGAGAATATTGGTATATAAGGCGGAGACATCCAGAGTGCAGAGTAACCACCCAGGTTCTAATTGGGTGACCGTAATAATTTTTAGAAACTCTGTTGTGTCTTGCAATCTGGATCTTACCCACTTAAGTAAAGGTTGCAAATGTCTGGTAAGAAATTGGGATAGGGGTTCTGTCAAAAAAACCCTACCCGAGACACTAGGTCTACCTGGCGGATGGTTCAGGTCCGTATGTATTTTGGGAAGAAAACATATGTATTGATTAGTAGGATCCATAACCGTTAGATGGTTTTGATCCTGATCAGAAATACCTTCTTCCCTAGCTAACCTCAAAAATTGTTCAGTTTTTTTCCTGAACCTAAAGGTGGGATCCAAGGGCATGCAAGTATAATGGCGTCCATCCCCTAGTTGTCTCAATGCTTCCTCATTATACTGTGCCCAGTTCATGACCACCACCGCTCCCCCCTTGTCTGCAGGTAAAATAACCAAGTCCCTGTTCTCAATCAGTTGTTGTAAGGCTACTGTTTTGATCTTTGAGAAGTTGTTCATTTTGCACATATGTTCCTTGAAATTGTAAAGTAAATCCTTCAATACAGAAGTTTGAAACATCAACACATGGGGGTGCATAGGGGGTATAAATTGGGACCTATGATACTGAAATCTATCGCTAGATGCAACATTGTTGGAGTCCTTGAAAAACATTCTTAGATTTAATAATCTACAAAAGGCAATAACATCCTGAGCTAGCTTGTCTTCTGACACAAAGAAACCAGGAATAAAATGAAGTCCCTTGTTTAATACTTTTGTGTGTCAGACAACGATACATTGGAAATGTTTAGAACATTGTTCTGATCTATTATATCCATGTCATCAATTCCAGTAGGCCATCAATATTGCCTATTCTTTGTATGTTTCCTACCCCCCCCCCCAACCTGCCATTGTCTAAAGGATTAGCTCTTTTAGCTGTGGGTGAATCTCCATAGTGCTGTGTGTCGGAGTCTGTTGCAGATGATGATTCATCACCAGAAGTTTCATAACTGGAACTGGACTGTGTAGCTCTTTTCAAGATTGATCTGGGTCTCTTACGTTTACCCCTTTTGGTGTCCATATCATTAAACCTAACCTGCTTACTCATGTTAATAAACTGAGTTCCCTTTTCATAATCTGTTAGATCCCTCTGAAATGTTCTCATCTTCTTCCATTTGAGATATTGTTCCAGATTGACCATGCCCTTGCTTAGTTTGTTGAGACAAATGTGGTATGCTGGTACTCCCTCATACATTTTAGTAATCTCACATAGCATGGTGACTTCCACTACATCTGTTTCAACGGTCCTATCATAATAAGCTGATAGGATTTTAACAAAGCCCACTGATGCTTGTTGCTGGGCAATCGCCCATTGTTCAGTCAATTCACTATAAATTTTGCCTACTAAAGGCTGAAGGCGAACCCTCAGACCCCGTGAAGCCATATCTTTGGCCAAAGAGGCCTCAAATAATTTTGCATGCCAAACGTTGGTTGTAAGAGACCACATTTGTTTGGTTAAATTCTGAAAATGTGCTTCACAAGAAGCCTCCATAGTTATGGGGAAAGGATCATTATGTGCATCAGTGCCCAAGCCAAAAACATCCAAGTCATCCTTGTCAGCTGACAATCCCCTCAAAATGCCAGACAAATCCATGGCAATAGATGTAGCAAAAATTCTGATCCGTAAACTAAATTTAAATAATTGACCTATTGATCAATAAATAAAATGTCAGATCTGCTGTTCCTGGTGGGACATAAAGTCAAATTGCAACAAAAGAAATGTTAACTTCTGTTTTCAGACCAACAGTGTCTAGCATTATTGAATAACCACTCACAAAGCCTCCTACGGGCCTGAATTGAAATTGAACTGAGCTATAACCAACACAGCAATGCTACGTTCGGAATGGTACGTAAATCGACCATCTAATTATTTTTTAGCCAAGAAGGACAATAATAGCCTTTGCTCATAACTCCAAGAAGACACCAAAAGATTTTTATGCCTATGGAGCAATGCTATGTCCACTTGTGCTATTGGTCATACAGACCGAACAATAATAGCCCTTGCTGTGACTGGTCAAAAGAACAAAATTAGACCACACTGCTGGTACCCCCCCCCAGGAGTGTTAGCTTCAACAAAATAAACCCCCACCAGAATCTGCAGATCAAAGGGTCAGAATAAGATCAGCTTAGATATGCACAGTATTGTCAGACCTTGTCAGCTAGTTGATAGGGTTGTCATCACCTTTCAATAAGGTTATACATACAGACCATTTAGGGAAAAGTTTGAACTAAAAATGGAAAATGGTCCAAAATTACCTATTGGGCAGGAATGAGATAAACAATAATAATCATCACCCATTGGTCATCAAAAAACAAATGCTAAGTGCTTGATTAATGAATCAAATGAACAATTCTAACCAGAGCCCTTAATCTACCCAAACATGTGTAATATCATTTACAAGGGTAAAGTCCTACTGGTGCATACAAATATGCAAAAATTCCAAAAATGTATATAATGCCCCAAAAAACTTTTCTCAGAGCAAGGTACTTGAATTATTATTAGATCAAAGGGATAACATATGCAGAATCCCACTGAAATGAATGTTAATTGGGCCTAACCTGCCCTACAGAGACCTAACCTAGAAGTAAACACCTGATGGTTCCCAATAGATGACAGTATAACTGCAATGAATTAGTGCAATTAAATTGTCAAAAAATTATCAAAAAGTTATATACCAGCAAACTAATTTGTTATAATACATACATAAAAATCAACATTTGGATAATGTGCAGCCCTAATATTTGAACAAGATTAGATGGGCTTGAATGAAAAAGCATATATACTGCCCAGAGTCTAGTTTAGATCAAACACATATGGCATAAGAGGACTGAGCAGCATCCAATATCAGATACTGCTCCCCTCCATGCCACTCTTAAAAGGCGGTAAAACATTCATAGTCCACACTGAAATGTCCATTCGATGTTCAATAATAGCCACACTTAAAAGATATAAGTATAATGGCCAAATGTCAATACGAAGAACACAGCCTGTAAAAAAACAAAAAATGTAGTTGCAACATCGAAAATTAACAGCTAAATTATTCGGCGCATAACCCAGTTCCATATAAAGCACATATAAATGGAACCCTAAGTCAAAATTGCATCTTATGTAGGTCCTTGATGAAATATACAAATGTCAATAGCCCTAATGATGAATGAATAAGTCAGTGTATTCAACAAGACGATGTCGGCAGTTTTATGAGTTAACAGGTGGCAAAATAAGAAAAGCCCAAGACAATTCCTAAAATAAAATGTAAGCACATAAGTGAAAAAAAGTCACCTCCTGGTTTCCCGATGCTTGTACTAAGTCAAATCACAGTACACAAAATGGTTTTTGTGCCAACGAGCAGGAAAATCGCATCTGACATGGCCGCCACATAATTCCGTAACACAAAAAATATAAGTGAAGACCATAATGAATTGACTCAATTCGTAATACACCCAAAGTCGTTCGTACAATTCACATTAAGATATGTCCATATTGATCTCCCCTGTTCGTCAGGATCTAGGCTGACATATTCAATAATGTGTAATGTCGACACCCTCACAGAAAATAATGAGAAATCTAATGGCAACTTGAGGAGATGTTAAAAAGCCTCGATTACCAACCAACAGCAACTCGATACACCTACGGATAATGTCCAGCTGCACAAATAAAAATAAACCTTCCAAGTTAGTATGCCTTGTAGAGACACGCCAAACTATAGAGTCAAATGATAAGCTCAAAAACACTCCAAAGGCCGCCGCCATGATGGAAATAGTCCAAAATAAGCAGAAAAATAAACAATGCAAAATCCTGGGCTAGAAAGAATGGATGATGACATAAAAAGAGGAGTTGGTTGTTCACATCCAACAGTTACTCCAACACACAGCACGCCAAAGGCCCACAGCAGGAAAAAGAAACCCAAAGTAGAAAATGTTTTCTGCATGTACGGCAACTGCATGGGTCTAAAATACTAGAAATACAGCACAAAAAAACGAAGCCAGCAGACAATGGAAAAACAGTGAGTTTAATAGACTCCTATAAAGTACATAGGCAGTCCAAGGCAACAAATCAGTTTCGGCGAACACTATAACTTATTCTTCCTCAGTGTATAAAATTAGTAATATTAAACACATTTAAATACTGTGCATGTGAATACATGACCATCAACCATTGGTTCCTCACAAATATTTATTTAATCCAGGTGAAAACAATACACCCAATTTTATAATACATTTCTTTTTTTTCGAATTTAAAAGGCTATGCCATCCTGCTTTGGTTCATAGGTAGATACTAGGCTATCTATCCTAGGGCATTTATAAGCCTAGCCAGAGTGTATTTGGCTTCTGCCTCCCTATTTGATTAGCCTACTGTGCCTCTGTAAAGTAGGTCACAGAAGGTACCCTTTTAAGATTAGTTTACTGTGCCTCTGTCTAGCAGGGACACAGAAGAGATCTCAGGGGTGAATTTGCGATTTCCCATCCACACGTCCAGATTTCGTTTGAAGAGGGTCAGCGAGGGGCTGTGTCTAACATGAATTGGGATTCTATTCCAGAGTGAGGGGAGCCTCTGGGAAATGAATCTGTCCCTCCAGCATGTCCTATTTATTTTTGTGCTGAGGTTTAAGTCCCTGCAGCATGTAGCTCTAAGGGACTTGGATTTTTTGAGGTGGAGCATGTCCATTAATTCTGGGTTTGACATGGCTTTGTACATCAGGCAAAGATCGCCTCTGAGTAGGCGGTAAGCAACTGAGTAGAGCTGGAGTTTCTTTAGTCGAGCTGCATAGGACATCTGTTTGTAGCCCATGATCCTCTTGGTGAGGTACTTTTGGGGTCTCTCCAGTTGCTGCAGGTGTCAGGTAAGGTACATCCCAAAAGGGGCATTGTATTCAATTATGGGCCTGATGAGTGACGAGTAGAGGGGCACAATGACCTCTCTTGATCTAGATGCGAACCCTTTCGTGATAAGGTGGGCTATATAGAAGGTCTTTCTAACCACTTTGGCAATGTGATTATCAAAGGAGAGATTACTATCTACGTTGGCCCCAAATCTCTAATTACTTCTTCCGTACTTAATGGATAACCACCTATGTGGTAATTTGTGGGCACCTTGTTTTTCCCAAAGGGGATGACTATGCACTTTTTAGCACTTAGCTTGAGGCTGTGGCTCTGGCACCAAGCATCCGTCTCTGTGAGACCCTTTTGGAGGATGCTTGTGTCAGCTGGAGATTCGATTATGGCCCCCAGTTTGCAGTCATCTGTGAACTTTGTCAGCCATAATCCCCCCGTGTTAGCCTGAACCTCAGAGAAGTATATACCGAATAAGAGAGGTCCCAGAACTGAGCCCTGTGGGACGCCACTTGTAACTGGTTTGGATTCGGACATGGCACCTGCGATTCTGACCATGTGGGTTCTATCTCTGAGCCAGTTTGCAACCTATCTTGTGATATAGGGGTTGATATTTAAGCTGGTAAGCTTATTTATGATGCCCGAGTGGGGTATTGCGTTGAAGGCTTTTGCGAGGTCCAGGTAGGCTGTGTGGACTACCGTGCCCTCATCTATGGCTTTGGTAACTGCTTCAAAGAAATCAACTAGGTTTAAGAGGCAAGATCTACCCATAAGAAAGCCGAATTGGGTAGGGTCCAGTGTCTGGAGGCTCCCAATGTTTTTGTTTATGAGTTCCATGATAATACGCTCCATAGCTTTACAGACCAGACTAGTCAGGCTTATGGGGCGATAGTTCCCGGGGTCCGTTGTGGCACCACCTTTGTGGAGTGGGACCACTGTAGCTGTACGCCATTCTTTGGGTACATATCCTGTAGTAAGGCTAAGTTTGAACAGTGACTTAATGTGAGGGTTCAGTTGTTCTTGGAGCTCGTGTAAGACACAGCCTGGGACACCGTCCGGTCCCATAGATGCTGTGTATTTTGCTTTGGAGAGGGCAGCTTTCACCTGTGCATCTGTGATGTCAGGGAGGTTACATTCAGTTGGGATAGGCATTTGCTCCTTTGGGGGGGAAGGGGGGGGGGGGAGTTTGCGCTGAATCTGTCTGCCAGGATGTTGGCTATGTCTGTAGGTTCGGTATATTTTGTACTGTTATGCAACAATTCAGAGCATATCTGGGAGTTTCCACCCATATTCCTGACATAACTAAAGAAGGCCTTGTGATTATCTTTAGTGTCTAGGGCAATTTTTCTTTCGAAACTGGCCTTTGATGATTTTATGAGGATCAAAGTTTCTTGCTAATACTGATCAGAGATGCCTTCCCTTTTTGGGATTTTGCTCTGTCATGTATTAGCTTCCTCCTTCTGTTGTATAGCTTATTTATGGCTGGGGTCCACCAGACCGGTCTTTTTGGAGGAGTGAGTCTTGGTTTTATTTGGGATAGCACGATCCATGCATTCCTGCAGGTGCTCATAGAATGCATTTGTAAAGGATTCTGCGGATTGGGCTGTATTATCCTCTGGCCCGGTGGCTTTGAAGGATTCCACCTCAGTCTTGAGAAGTGCAAAGTTGGCTTTTGAGAAATTCTTTACAGTGATTTCCTTGGCTTTGGGTGGGGACGGGATATGGATGTCCAGGGAAATTTGTTTATGGTCTGATCTTACCAATGAGGGGTTTACCTCTGGTGTGGAACATAGAGTCCCCATGTTGGTGATGACCAGGTCCAATATATTGTTCCCTCTTGTGGGAGTGGTGACCAGTTGTTCCATCGAGTTAGAGTTTATAAATTCAAGGAACCATTGGGCGAGGGTGTTTGAGCTTGAGTAGTTTTCTCAGTCAATGTTTGGGTAGTTGAAGTCACCCAATAACATAGTGTTTGGAGAGACCTTCATATTCTCCAGTGTTCTCAGGAATGCCAAGTGGGGTTCCTGTAATAGGGAGGGTGTTCTGTAGCAGGCTACAAACTGAAAGGCAGTTTTGCCCACTGTTAGTTGCACATGGATGGTTTCCGATGCTTCATGCAGTGCCACTAACCTGGAGGTGTAGGTATCTTTGATGAATATAGATACTCCCCCTCCTTTTGTGCTTCGGTCCGAGCTTTGGAGCTGAAACGCATGATATGAGTTATAACCTGGTAGTGCTGGGGTGCTCTCAGGAGCCTTGAACCAGGTTTCTGGTACTGCACAGACATCGATTTTCTCCATACTGAGGAGAGCCTCGAGTGCGTGCATCTTGAGGTTTAGACTTCTGGCATTGAGTAGCATTACCTTTAGTTCTTTTATCCTTGGGTTGTCTATGGAGGTGGGTTTGTCCTTTGAGCCTTGCCTAAAAAAGGCACTATGGGGGTGGCAAGAGCCTTGGCCATTATACGAAAGCCTAAGGGTGACAGGTGCAAGCCGTCCCTAGCGAAGCAACGTGGCTTGTCGAGCATGTCATCCCAGGCTTACAGACACTGGATCCCCTCTGAATGACACCAATACTTTAGCCAATTGTTGAAACTGATCATTTTGTCTTTATACTGTGGCATCATTCTTGGTGAGGGCAAGATGCTACTCAAGGTCAGGGTCATACCAGCCTGGGCTACATGGTCAGAGAGCTCCTCTATGTCTCTTTTCATGTAGTCCAGGGAGGTATGTCTCAGGTCATTCACACCAGCATGGACAATGAGGGAGTCATACTTGTACTTGTTTTGGAGTGACCTGAGTGCTTGAGTTATGTGGCGGATCCTGGCACCCGACAGGCAGCTTACAGTGACCTTCTCCTTGTTCAGACTGGTGAGCAGGACGTCAATGTGCCGGACAATAGAGTCCCCTATAACAAGTGTATTTGGTGTGTTGTTTGGCCTTAAGGGCTGTGACTGTGAGACACACTGATTTTGTGAGATATGTGATTCGTGGGTATTGCTGAGGGGTGGCTGCTGCTTGGATGTCTGCTTAGGAGGTCTTTGCTGTTTAGGCAGATTTTTATTTAGAGCCTCCGAGTATGTTTTTGTGTGTTTATGTGTTGGGTATGCAGATGCAATAGGTCTGTGTGAGACTGGATTTGTGGTGTGGGTGGTTACCTTTTCCTCCTGACTGACTGTGCCAGTCTTAGGTTGAGAGAGCTCTGCCTCCAGTTTGAGTGTGTAACTGCATCTTTCACATGTATTAGAGTTTGTTGGAAGGAGGAGAGGGTTGTCTGTATACATAAGGCAATTGTAACACTGCCTCAAAATTCCCAGTTTCACCAGCTGGACTGGAGAGTAACTTTGAAACTGACCCTTGGATATACCAAATTAGTATAGGGAACTGGTATTTTACTGATCAGATTAGAGAAGGGAACTGATTTTTTACTTGATCAGGAAGGACCAATCGGGAGCCTAATACTTATGAGAAGTCAAGGAGGGTGTAGTGCTTTAGTTAGTTAGTGTTTCCTTATAAGAGCTGAGCAAATGCAGGGCTTTAGAAAGAGAATAGAGTGATTACTTTGAGAGTTTGAACAGTTCTAAGGGAAAAAGTGAAGAGCAGACTTTGTGGAGCCTGGAATACTTTAAACCTGTTTAGGCGGCGCTGCCCGACGCTGCTCAGTGCGCAAAACCGCGTAAAAAGAGAGTTGTGGGGTTTTAAGAGAGAGAGATCAAGGAGTTTAGAATTGACCCAAAATAGCCAATAAAACTACAGTGTCTAAGCAGTAACCACTCCTCCAGGGACAGGCAGGCTGTTCAGTGTTAACCACTCCCACTGGTGAACACAGAGACTTCCCTTTAGCCCAAGCAAGCACTGGCCTTCTAGAAACTTCCAAACAGTTCAGAACAGCAAATCTGTAACTGAACTTTTTTAACTTTCAGAAAGTGGGAAAAAAAGCAAGATTTTTTGTTTTATTTTCTTTTTGTTGTAGTTTAAAGGTAACAGAGATACACAAGCAGCAAAAATAATCACAACAGTGCAATAAATGACCCCACACTTGAGTGCTAGGCCAAAATCAGGTAAAATGCAGTTTTAGAGAAAAAAACGATTTTAAATTAAGTGCAACACAGGAAATGCAGTAAACAGGCTCTAGATGTGTTCCAAGTACTGTTACTGTTACAGATATAAACTTTAGCAAGCCAGAAAATGCCACAAAGTAGGTGGCAAAGCAGTAAAACTTAAAAAAAATCAGAAGAAAATACTTAAAATCACAAAAGTGGCTCCTTATCTTCTCTCAGCGTTTTCTCCTCTTGGTAGGTGCTTCAGCAACAACTAGCAAGCCTGAAAAGACGCCAAAACCACAAGGCAGCAGGGTTTTAAGAGAGACAGAGGAGTTTAGAATTGACCAAAAAATGGCAAAAAAGTACAGCTTCTAGGCAGTAACCACTCCTCCAGAGACAGGCAGGCTGTTCAGTGTTAACCACTCCCACTGGTGAACACAGAGACTTCCCTTTAGCCCAAGCAAGCACTGGCCTTCTAGAAACTTCCAAACAGTTCAGAACAGCAAATCTGTAACTGAACTTTTTTAACTTTCAGAAAGTGGGAAAAAAAGCAAGATTTTTTTGTTTTATTTTCTTTTTGTTGTAGTTTAAAGGTAACAGAGATACACAAGCAGCAAAAATAATCACAACAGTGCAATAAATGACCCCACACTTGAGTGCTAGGCCAAAATCAGGTAAAATGCAGTTTTAGAGAAAAAAACGATTTTAAATTAAGTGCAACACAGGAAATGCAGTAAACAGGCTCTAGATGTGTCCCAAGTACTGTTACTGTTACAGATATAAACTTTAGCAAGCCGGAAAATGCCAAAAAGTAGGCGGCAAAGCAGTAAACCTTAACAAAAAATCTGAAGAAAATACTTAAAATCACAAAAGTGGCTCCTTTTCTTCTCTCAGCATTTTCTCCCCTTGGTAGGTGCTTCAGCAACAACTAGCAAGCCTGAAAAGACGCCAAAACCACGAGGCAGCAGGGTTTTAAGAGAGACAGAGGAGTTTAGAATTGACCCAAAATGGCAAATAAAACTACAGCTTCTAGGCAGTAACCACTCCTCCAGGAACAGGCAGGCTGTTCAGTGTTAACCACTCCCACTGGTGAACACAGAGACTTCCCTTTAGCCCAAGCAAGCACTGGCCTTCTAGAAACTTCCAAACAGTTCAGAACAGCAAATTTGTAACTGAACTTTCTTAACTTTCAGAAAGTGGGAAAAAAGCAAGATTTTTTGTTTTTTTTTCTTTTTGTTGTAGTTTAAAGGTAACAGAGATACACAAGCAGCAAAAATAATCACAACAGTGCAATAAATGACCCCACACTTGAGTGCTAGGCCAAAATCAGGTAAAATCCAGTTTTTAGAGAAAAAAAACGATTTTAAATTAAGTGCAACACAGGAAATTCAGTAAACAGGCTCTAGATGTGTTCCAAGTACTGTTACTGTTACAGATATAAACTTTAGCAAGCCAGAAAATGCCACAAAGTAGGTGGCAAAGCAGTAAAACTTAAAAAAAATCAGAAGAAAATACTTAAAATCACAAAAGTGGCTCCTTATCTTCTCTCAGCGTTTTCTCCTCTTGGTAGGTGCTTCAGCAACAACTAGCAAGCCTGAAAAGACGCCAAAACCACAAGGCAGCCTACAGCTTCTAGGCAGTAACCACTCCTCCAGAGACAGGCAGGCTGTTCAGTGTTAACCACTCCCACTGGTGAACACAGAGACTTCCCTTTAGCCCAAGCAAGCACTGGCCTTCTAGAAACTTCCAAACAGTTCAGAACAGCAAATCTGTAACTGAACTTTCTTAACTTTCAGAAAGTGGGAAAAAAGCAAGATTTTTTTTGTTTTTTTTTTCTTTTTGTTGTAGTTTAAAGGTAACAGAGATACACAAGCAGCAAAAATAATCACAACAGTGCAATAAATGACCCCACACTTGAGTGCTAGGCCAAAATCAGGTAAAATCCAGTTTTTAGAGAAAAAAAACGATTTTAAATTAAGTGCAACACAAGAAATGCAGTAAACAGGCTCTAGATGTGTTCCAAGTACTGTTACTGTTACAGATATAAACTTTAGCAAGCCGGAAAATGCCAAAAAGTAGGCGGCAAAGCAGTAAATCTTAACAAAAAATCAGAAGAAAATACTTAAAATCACAAAAGTGGCTCCTTTTCTTCTCTCAGCGTTTTCTCCCATTGGTAGGTGCTTCAGCAACAACAAGCAAGCCTGAAAAGACGCCAAAACCACGAGGCAGCCGGGTTTTAAGAGAGACAGATCAAGGAGTTTAGAATTAACCCAAAATGGCCAATAAAACTACAGCTTCTAGGCAGTAACCACTCCTCCAGGGACAGGCAGGCTGTTCAGTGTTAACCACTCCCACTGGTGAACACAGAGACTTCCCTTTAGCCCAAGCAAGCACTGGCCTTCTAGAAACTTCCAAACAGTTCAGAACAGCAAATCTGTAACTGAACTTTCTTAACTTTCAGAAAGTGGGAAAAAAGCAAGATTTTTTTTTCTTTTTGTTGTAGTTTAAAGGTACCAGAGATACACAAGCAGCAAAAATAATCACAACAGTGCAATAAATGACCCCACACTTGAGTGCTAGGCCAAAATCAGGTAAAATGCAGTTTTTAGAGAAAAAAACGATTTTAAATTAAGTGCAACACAGGAAATGCAGTAATTGCCCTATTGCCCATGATTTTATCAATAACTGTAAATTTAAATGCAGCACTGGGGTGTTTATTAGTATGTTTGAATAAGGCAATTACTAGGTTTTTTATTCCTGATTTCACTAAGGAATTCAGAAATACGGATCCTCAGTGGTCTATAAGTCTGACCTACATAGAATGCAGAGCAGGTACAGGTAGCTAGGTGAACCAGCCAATCAGACCCACAGTTAATAAAAAAATGAATGTCAAAAATATTGCCTATATTATGACTAGTAAAAACCTTTGTTTTGCTAACATTCTTACAATGAGTGCAATGGCCACATGGTACACAACCTAATAGTGGGTCCCCGGTCAATGTTCTTTGACTGAGATTATTGGAGCCTCTGAGACTGTGCTTATAGTGGCTCAGCTGGGAACCAATATTTCTACCCTTACGAAATGAGAACAGACACCTGTCAAGCAAAATCATAGAAAAATATTCATCAGCCTTTAATATATTCCAATGTCTCTGCACACTATTAAGTAGAAGATCTGTATTTCTGCCATAAGTGGTCACCAGACGAGTGACTGCTTGGTTATTCACTGATTTTTGTTTATACTGTAAAGTCTCCTGCCTATCCATAGTGGAAACAGTATTACTAGCACTTAGGACATGCCCCATAGCATAACCCCTGTCTTTAAATCTAGAAATAAGGTCTTCTCTATGATGTTCATATGTGTTATTCTCTGAACAGATACGTTTGATCTTGAAAAACTGGGACTTGGGTATGTTCCTGCAGAGATGGGGTGGATGATAGCTGGAGGCATGGAGAAGGGAATTGTACTGGGGTACTTACAATATACCTGTGTTGCTAAAGAATGATCCTCATTCCTCGTAATTAATACATCTAAAAATGTAGTGCTCAAAGGAATGATAATTAGCTGTACAGTTGATACCCCACTTATTATCTTTCAAGTACTCTACAAATTCCTGTAGATATACAACATCCAATCTCCATACCATCCAGCAATCATCCAAAAATCTTCGCCAGATGTTGATTTCATCCAGGTATATATTGCGAGTATTATCAAAAATCAAAAACTCTTAAATATAGGCCATGAACATGTTATATCATCATCCGTTCTTTCTAGCCCAGGATTTTGCATTGTTTATTTTTCTGCTTATTTTGGACTATTTCCATCATGGCGGCGGCCTTTGGGGTGTTTTTGAGCTTATCATTTGACTCTATAGTTTGGCGTATCTCTACTTGGAAGGTTTATTTTTATTTGTGCAACTGGACATTATCCGTAGGTGTATCAAGTTGCTGTTGGTTGGTAACCAAGGTTTTTTAACAGCTCCTCAAGTTGCCATTAGATTTCTCATTATTTTCTGCGAGGGTGTCAACATTACACATTATTGAACATATCAGCCTAGATCCTGAAGAACAGGGAGATCAATATGCACATATCTTAATGTGAATTGTCGTACAAATGACTTTGGGTGCATTACGAATTGAGTCAATTCATTATGGTCTTCACTTATATTTTTTGTGTTACGGAATTATGTGGCGGCCATGTCAATTGCGATTTCCCTGCTTGTTAGCACAAAAAGCATTTGGTATACTGTAATTTGACTTAATACAAGGATCGGGAAACCAGGAGGTGACTTTTTTCACTTATGTGTTTACATTTTATTTTAGGAATTGCCTTGGGCTTTTCTTATTTCGTCACCTGTTAACTCATAAGACTGCTGACATAGTCTTGTTGAATACACTGACTTATTCATTCATCATTAGGGCTACTGACATTTGTATATTTCATCAAGGACCTAAATAAGATGCAATTCTGACTTAGGGTTCCCATTTATAAGTGCTTTATGTGGAAATGGGTTATGCGGCGAATACTTTAGCCATTAATTTTCGATGTTGCAACTACATTTTTTTGCTTTTTAAAGGCTGTGTTCTTCATATTGACATTTGGCCATTATATCTTTTAAGTGTGGCTATTATTGAACATCAAGTGGGCATTTCAATGTGGACTATGAATGTTTTACCGCCTTTTAAGAGTGGCATGGAGGGGGGCAGTATCTGATATTGGATGCTGCTCAAGTCTGTTACGCCATATGTGTTTGATCTAAACTAGACTCTGGGCAGTATATATGCTTTTTCATTCAAGCCTGTCTAATCTTGTTCAAATATTAGGACTACACATTATCCAAATGTTGATTTTTTATGTATGTATCATAACAAATTAGTTTGCTGGTATAAATCTTTTGAATAATTTTTTAACAATTTAATCGCACTAATTCATTGCAGTTATACTGTCATCTATCGGGAACCATAAGGTGTTTACTTCTAGGTTAGGTCTCTGTTGGTCAGGTTAGGTCCAATCAGCATTAATTTCAGTGGGATTCTGAATGCATGTTATCCCTATGATCTAATAATAATTCAAGTACCTTGCTCTGAGAAAAGTTTATTGGGGCATTAATTGAATTTCTGCATATTTTTATGCACCAGTAGGACTTTCCCTCTTAAATGATATTACACATGTTTGGGTAGATTAAGGGCTCTGGTTAGAATTGTTCATTTGATTCATTAATCAAGCACTAAGCATGTGTCTTTTGGTGACCAATGGGTGATGATTATTATTGTTTAACTGATTCCTGCCCAATAGGTAATTTCGGATTATTTTCCATTTTTAGTTCAAACTTTTCCCTAAATCCCAAGTCCCAGTTTTTCAGGATAAAACGTATCTGTTCGGAGAATAACACATATGAACATCATAGGGAGGACCTTATTTCTAGATTTAAAGATAGGGGTTATGCTATGGGGCATGTACTAAGTGCTAGTAATACTGTTTCCACTATGGATAGGTGGGAGATTTTACAGTATAAACGAAAATCAGTGAATAACCAAGCAGTCACTCATCTGGTGACCACTTATGGCAGAAATACGGATCTTCCACTTAATAGCGTGCAGAGACATTGGAATATATTACAGGCTGATGCATATTTTTCTACGATTTTGGGTGACAGGTGTCTGTTCTCATTTCGTACGGGTAGAAATGTTGGTTCCCAGCTGAGCCACTATAAGCACATTCTCAGAGGCCCCAATAATCTTGGTCAAAGAACAATGACCGGGGACACACTATTAGGTTGTGTACCATGTGGCCATTGCACTCATTGTAAGAATGTTATCAAAACAAAGTTTTTTTACTAGTCATAATATAGGCAATATTTTTGACATTCGTTTTTTTGCTAACTGTGGGTCTGATTGGCTGGTTTACCTAGCTACCTGTACCTGCTCTACATTCTATGTATGTCAGACTTCTAGACCACTGAGGATCCATATTTCTGAACACCCAAGTGAAATCAGGAATAAAAAACTTAGTAATGCCTTATTCAAACATACTAATAAACACCTCAGTGCTGCATTCAAATTTACAGTTATTGATAAAATCATGGGCAATAGGGCTACTAAAGCAGTATGGCATAGCCTTTTAAACTCGAAAGAAAAGGATTATAAAACTAGGTGCATTGTTTTCACCTGGATTAAATGAATATTTGTGAGGAACCAATGGTTGATGGTCATGTATTCACATGCACAGTATTTAAATGTGTTTAATATTACTCATTTTATACAGTGACGAAGGCTAAGTTATAGTGTTAGCCGAAACCGGTTTGTTGCCTTGGACTGCCTATGTACTTTATAGGAGTCTATTAAACTCAAAGTTTTGCCATTGTCTGCTGGCTTCGTTTTTTATGTTGCAAGCAAAAAAATGACCACATGGACGCAGCATATATTTTACTTCTGATTAAAAAAAGTCAACCATACTGCCTTCACAAGCACTTTCAAAAGTGCCAGCTGAATGAAATTTATTTCATCCGAAATTACCTCAAATGTTTATTTCCACTTTATGGTGCTTAGGAAGTAATAGATAGCATTTTACTGCCAACAAATAAAATAAATAAACAAATCACTGCTTTGACACATGTTGTCAGATGTGGCCACCAAACAACTTCAACCAGATTCAAAGATCTCAAGGTTTAATCAAATATGATCTTGATTAAATAAACAAAATTACACTGTCCTCACAAGTGCTGTCAGAAACCCTAATAAGGAGTGAAAGTGATTTTTACATTATTCAAAAACATATGATTACTGGGGAATATGACAAAAGTATTTTTCTCTTGCTAAAAGCATCAAATTACAGCTGCATAAATTCAGTCATAGGTTCATAGATTAGTACTAGGTTAACTGCATTTGTGGGCCATTTTAAGCTTAGCCAATTACCCTGTGTAAGAACCAAACCCAGAACGCTGGGTGGTGTAAGGCAAACACCTCAACCACCATGTCAACCTCTCACCTCCCTCAGAAGTGCATCAGCAAATACATTAATTTTACTCGAGGAGACTAAAAATAGTCTTCCTTTGCAGTTTACTGTGGTCGAGAAGTAAAATACATTATTTTGTTCTTGATGAAAAAAAACAGAAGTGCTTTCGCAAGTAGTGTGAGAAACACCAGATAACAACTGACAGACTCTAGGCATAAGCAGTAAACAGTCATACTGGCATTTAATGATACTTTCAAGGATCACTGGCTATGACAGTTGTGATGACAAGCAATAAAACTACCAAGTTCCTAGATGCACTGAAGTGTAATGTTCATAATCCTTCTTACTTACATTAATGTTCATAATCCTTCTTACTAACATTAATGTTCATAATTCTTCTTACCTACATTAATGTTCACAATCCTTCTTACATTAATGTTCACAATCCTTCTTTCTTACATTAATGTTCACAATCCTTCTTACTTACACTACTGTTCACAATCCTTCTTACTTACATTACTGTTCACAATCCTTCTTACTTACATTAATGTTCACAATCCTTCTTACTTACATTAATGTTCACAATCCTTCTTACATTAATGTTCATAATCCTTCTTACATTAATGTTCACAACCCTTCTTACTTACACTACTGTTCACAATCCTTCTTACTTACATTACTGTTCACAATCCTTCTTACTTACATTAATGTTCACAATGCTTCTTACATTAATGTTCACAATCCTTCTTACTTACATTAATGTTCACAATCCTTCTTACTTACATTAATGTTCACAATCCTTCTTACTTACATTAATGTTCATAATCCTTCTTACATTAATGTTCACAACCCTTTTTACTTACATTAATGTTCACAATCCTTCTTACTTACATTAATGTTCACAATCCTTCTTACTTACATTAATGTTCATAATCCTTCTTACTTACATTAACGTTCACAATCCGTCTTACTTACATTAATGTTCACAATCCTTCTTACTTACATTAATGTTCACAATCCTTCTTACTTACATTAATGTTCACAATCCTTACATTAATGTTCATAATCCTTCTTACTTACATTAATGTTCACAATCCTTACTTACATTAATATCCACAATCCTTCTTACTTACATTAATGTTCACAATCCTTCTTACATTACATTAATGTTCACAATCCTTCTTACTTACATTACTGTTCACAATCCTTCTTACTTACATTAATGTTCACAATCCTTCTTACTTACATTACTGTTCTTAATCCTTCTTACTTACATTACTGTTCGCAATCCTTCTTACTTACATTAATGTTCACAATCCTTCTTGCTTACATTAATATTCATAATCCTTCTTACATTAATGTTCACAATCCTTCTTACTTATATTAATGTTCACAATCCTTCTTACTTACATTAATGTTCACAATCCTTCTTACTTACATTAATGTTCACAATCCTTCTTTCTTACATTACTGTTCATAATCCTTCTTACTTACATTAATGTTCATAATCCTTCTTACTTACATTAATGTTCACAATCTTTCTTACATTAATGTTCACAATCCTTCTTACTTACATTAATTTCCACAATCCTTCTTACATTAATGTTCATAATCCTTCTTACTTACAATAATGTTCACAATCCTTCTTACATTAATGTTCATAATCCTTCTTACTTACATTAATGTTCACAATCCTTCTTACTTACACTAATATTCACAATCCTTACTTACATTAATGTTCATAATCCTTCTTACTTACACTAACGTTAATAATCCTTCTTACTTACAATAATGTTCAAAATCCTTCTTACTTACATTAATGTTCACATCCTTCTTACTTACATTAATGTTCATAATCCTTACATTAATGTTCACAATCCTTCTTACTTACATTAATGTTCATAATCCTTCTTACTTACATTAATGTTCATAACCCTTCTTACTTACATTAATGTTCATAATCTTTACTTACATAGCAGCTGTAAAATCTTTCACATATTTCATATCAGCCACATAAATACCACTCCTAACTGAAGCAACACACGGTCCTTTTGCATATGCAATACAACATAAAAAGCTGCAGCTGATGGCCTAGGGCAGTGATCTCTAATCTCTCCCAGCTGATGGCCTAGGGCAGTGATCTCTAATCTCCTCCAGCTGATGGCCTAGAGCAGTGATCTCTAATCTCTCCCAGCTGATGGCCTAGGGCAGTGATCTCTAATCTCTCCCAGCTGATGGCCTAGGGCAGTGATCTCTAATCTCATCCAGCTGATGGCCCAGGGCAATGATCTCTAATCTCTCCCAGCTGATGGCCTAGGGCAGTGATCTCTAATCTCTCCCCGCTGATGGCCTAGGGCAGTGATCTCTAATCTCTCCGGGCTGATGGCCTAGGGCAGTGATCTCTAATCTCTCCCAGCTGATGGCCTAGGGCAGTGATCTCTAATCTCTCAGATGATGGCCTAGGGCAGTGATCTCTAATCTCTCCCCGCTGATGGCCTAGGGCAGTGATCTCTAATCTCTCCCCGCTGATGGCCTAGGGCAGTGATCTCTAATCTCTCCCCGCTGATGGCCTAGGGCAGTGATCTCTAATCTCTCCCAGCTGATGGACTAGGGCAGTGATCTCTAATCTCTCCCCGCTGATGGCCTAGGGCAGTGATCTCTAATCTCTCCCCGCTGATGGCCTAGGGCAGTGATTGATCTCTAATCTCTCCCAGCTGATGGCCTAGGGTAGTGATCTCTAATGTCTCCCAGCTGATGGCCTAGGGCAGTGATCTCTAATCTCTCAGCTGATGGCCTACGGCAGTGATCTCTAATCTCTCCCAGCTGATGGCCTAGGGCAGTGATCTCTAATCTCTCCCCGCTGATGGCCTAGGGCAGTGATCTCTAATCTCTCCCCGCTGATGGCCTAGGGCAGTGATCTCTAATCTCTCCCAGCTGATGGCCTAGGGCAGTGATCTCTAATGTCTCCCAGCTGATGGCCTAGGGCAGTGATCTCTAATCTCTCAGATGATGGCCTAGGGCAGTGATCTCTAATCTCTCCCAGCTGATGGCCTAGGGCAGTGATCTCTAATCTCTCCCAGCTGATGGCCTAGGGCAGTGATCTCTAATCTCTCAGCTGATGGCCTAGGGCAGTGATCTCTAATCTCTCCCCGCTTATGGCCTAGGGCAGTGATCTCTAATCTCTCAGCTGATGGCCTAGGGCAGTGATCTCTAATCTCTCCCAGCTGATGGCCTAGGGCAGTGATCTCTAATCTCTCCCCACTGATGGCCTAGGGCAGTGATCTCTAATCTCTCCCAGCTGATGGCCTAGGGCAGTGATCTCTAATCTCTCCCCGCTGATGGCCTAGGGCAGTGATCTCTAATCTCTCCCAGCTGATGGCCCAGGGCAGTGATCTCTAATCTCTCCATTCAGAATTCTGCTGCATTTGCTAAAACAAAAAACTAAACAATACAGTTAAGCTAGCTACATGAAAAGTGTCTGGTGAATGGGCGATCTTGTTGTGCTTTTATAAAAGCCACAAACATCTGATCAGCTCTATTTCAGTGGTTTGGTTATTTCAGTAGAGTATACAGGTCAGCTGAGTACTTCCACTGTGTACCGAGTTCACTCACTTTTGTCCTCTTCAGAAAAAAAGACTGAAAGATAAACAGATTGATTCAGACACCACATTAGGCATCAAGGAGGCATATGCTCTCAGCAACAATTTGTCTTTGGGGAAAACAATGTAGACATCTTACATATCAAGCCATTCTGAAATCCTTCTTTATGATCCAACTCACTTGATAAAGTGTATAAAATTGGCCATAGCAGAAAGAATCAAAGCCAGGACTCCAAGTAAAAATAAGCTGCCAAGGTGGACATCCAGCATCTCCAAACTTTACAATAAATGCAAAAAGTTGCTGTCCAAGAAAACAAAGGCAAGGCCCCAGCAATGGAAAAGCACTATCCTCAGCCTCAACAGGCAAATAAGACAAAACTTTTCAAATCCTCCAAGGGCTCCGTTGAGAGAAACTTAGTACGTACAGCCAAAGATAACCATAAGGCCTTTTACAGCTATGTAAGTAACTTAAAGGGTAGGACCCAAGCATGTGCAGAACTAGTGGCCAATGGTATCACACAAAGTGACCCCACAAAGATAGCAAACCTCATAGAAGATAGGTTTGGTGAAGATTTCACTACCTTATCCCCTCCTAACATACAACAAACCTTCCCTTAAACTTCCCCCTGCCCTACATATCTAAACAGCAGGTCCTCAAAGCTTTGTCCAAGGCAACAAACACAACCTCTATGGGACCAGATGACACCCCAGGCTGTTTTCTGAACAGGTTAAAACATGAACTAGCATCACCACTAAGTACCCTTTTTAATCATAGCCTAACCACAGGCTTTGTTCCTGCAGAATGCAGAATAGCAACGGTTATTCCCATCAACAAAGATGGCCTAGCAACAGATCCGGGAAATTACAGACCCAATAAGCCTAACCAGTCTCTTATGTAAGGCCATGGAATGTATCATTATGGACCTCATAAATAGTCATAGGTGACCTCCAAACCCTGGATCCCACCCAATTTGGCTTTGTGAAGGGTAGAGCTTGCCTGTTAAATCTGGCAGAATTCTTTGAAAATGTGACTAAGACTATTGACGAGGGCAGATCTGTGCATACAACATACCTCAACCTGGCAAAGACGTCTGACACAATCCCGCATTCAGGCATTATCAATAAACCTAGCAAACTGAATGTAAAGCCCTTCATTGTAAGATGGGTTGCCAAATGGCTCACAAACCGGACACACGCTATTAAAGTGGGTGACTCCACATCAACCAGCAGACCTGTTACCACTGAGGTGCCACAGGAGTTAGTGCTGGGCCCTCTACTGTTTTGTCTATACTTCCCAGAAGTTCAGGTCAAAACTAAGGAGTTGTGGCTGACCAAGTTTGCAGACAACTGCAAACTAGATGCAATCATTGAATCCCCAAATTATGTCAGTATACTTCAGGAGGGTCTCCTGCAGACCAATGACTGGTGTATTAGTCATGGCCTCAAACTGAATGCAAATAAATGTGTCATCATTCTGTTTGGCACAAACAATGTTCCCTCCCATTATCAAATCAACAACAATACCCTAAGTACCCATGTAGTGGTAAAGGAGCTGGGATCACATGTTGACTGTGACCTTAACTTCTACCACCATGTGTCTACTAAAGTACTGAACGCTTTCTGCATAGCAAACATAACAAGTAAAGGCATCACCTTGAGAGCAAATGAAGTTATAATCTTTCCCCCCCAGACTCGGCACTTATCCTATCCATAATTGAGTATAACACCCTATTTGGCATGTACCATACTAAGCACCTACAGCAATTAGAGAGACCTTAGAGGTTCCTAACAAAGATGATCAAGGGGCTCCAGCATGTGCCTTACACAGACCAGCTAAAGTCCCTGTACTATACTCCATATCATATAGACTTCTTAGGGGAGACTTATACCTGGCCTACAGAGCAATCCAAGACCCAAACCTAATGAACTTGTTGCATATCCATAAATCAAATAGGACTAGGCTACCCGTTCCAGGGACCTAACTATGGACTGCAACTTAAATAGGACATGCTGGCGGGACAGATTTATTTCTCAGTGACTGTCAAGTCTTTGGAACAGACTGCCAATTCATGTAAAACAGAGCACCTCTGTGACACTGTTCAAGAGGAACCTGGACAAGTTGATGGGGCACCGTAAATTCTTACTGGGGATAGAGCCCACAACCGTCCTGGACATGGGCAGTTATCACTGAATGCAATCTTGGGTATTGACTAGCATTTCTATGTTATTACACCAGGAAGAAATGGCTAGGCTTAAAATGACCTCCGGGTTGATAGCCTAGTAATCTCCTACGATCCTATTAGCAAATGTGTGCTCCATGAGGGATGCAACATGCCTACTGAACACGGCACAAATTAAGGCACACTTTGTCCAAAGAAGGAGATCCAGGATGCCTTTCAAATTTCAAATGAAGAATCCTCTTCCAAAACTATTTCACACCAACATGTGACAGCACAACATGACATACAAGTATAAAGGAAGAGATGGAGGACAAATTTTAAGGAGAACAATTCTAACCCAGCACTTTACAAAAGAATAAGACAGCGCAAGATCTTTGGAACTAAGATTGACAGAATATCTATACTTTAACATTTACATCAAAATGAACATTTGACCCATTTAGGAAGATATGACTATCTGGTGTTCATCATCTGAACCTATGAGAACAAACAAAACGTGTAGTGGATAAATTTGGTTATTTAATGTCAAGTGAAGGTCTCCCATGCTTTCCATTCCATTAAGTGACCATCTGGTTATATGCAGTTCCCTTGCCTTCCTACAGTGCTAAATACTTATTATGGACATGCAGGATCACTGGTCGAGCAACAGACATCTGTATGGGAGTAGGCATACTGTTGTGCTGAGCAACGAGCTGTAAGAATGCAATCTGCTTTTTCTTTGTTTACCTGCTGTTATAAGTAAGCAATCAGAGGATGCAGGGGTCCTGGTTCCAACTGATGGAAATAGCATCAGTCACCTATACTTTAATGTGGGTACACCTGGAGCAAAACAAGAGAACAAGGTTATTCAATGAGGGCTTGGCAGATCCATTCCTGGAAGACCCTCTCTTCTATCAGCATGAGAAAGGTCAGTCTGTTAAATTACAGTCATGGAACACTGATTTTTTCCTTAAAGTTTTTGCCAGGATACTTTGCAGTCAGTTAGGTACCAAAAAATGCAAATTAAAAAAATATATAGCATGAGTTTCAACTGGCCTTCATTGCATGGAATTTCAAAACTCTCAAATAAAACTCGCTTCTCTGTCCTGCCAAAGATACTAGCTGTACTGTTCACCTCTCCAGTGGCTGCAGGATTAAAGGGACAGTTAGGTGAATCCAATACTAGGGCGTAGTGGGAATGGGGTGCAGAAAGCAGTTTTGTGAGACTTCTCCATAAATATACATGTTTGAATAATTACATAATTGCTGTAGTATATTTAAAATGAATAGGAACTAACCAAAAGTCAATATCAGCCTTCCACAAAGATTTTAAAAGGACGGCGGCTGTCCCCTTAACAAGGGGCAGGATACCCTCCATGCCTAAGATATCAAGCTGGAAAATAAGCTATAAACAGAGGAATAAATCAGTTTGGATCCACAATGTACAGGGATAAAACCCTGACTATGACCCAAATGTCTGCTTTTTGTTTAACAGCAATGTGGAAAGAATGAAGGTGAGCAGCCTTCACTGTCTGGCCAAACTGGAGAGGAGTGAGGTGGTTTACCTAATTGCTTGGTAACACCTATGGCTGTATGGGCTTGTGTGATTCCATGCTACAGCAGTGTGCTGTACTGGCAGGGGGTTGGCATGTATGTGTCCAGTCACGACTCTTAAAGTTGATGGGAGATTAGCACTGCAGACTTTGCAATATCAGATATGGCGCCTCCCATAAACCAACCCCCCCCCCCCCGCCCCCTGGAAACAAATGGGCAGACGGTGTTCCCACTCATAGCAACAAACAAATGTGACATAGGGATCTCAGTCTGATCCGGGAAATAATGGGTCAACTGGGTGTTGAGGAAGAAGGCCTGAAGTAACTGTGTGGGATGTTAACCAGTACCATCACTGGTTCTTTTCTGGAATAGGATATCCACTTGCTGAAGTACCTGAATCACCCTTGGGGTGTTAGGAAGGTGACTTCATAAAATGAAAACAAGAGGAACTCAGGGACTCTGTAAATGATCAAAATCCCTTCTAAACTAAATGCAGCTCATTAAAAAACGCAGCACAGCAAATACCCCATAAAACTCTCCAGAAGGGATGTCAACCTGTACAAGATTGAGTTCACTATGAATATGTAAAATACACAAGTTCACAGAAAGGTAACATGAGTAACTAAGATGACTGTGGTCCTAAAAGTGGAGACAGACTAGTTTCCCATCCTCAACCCCACAGCTGGTTGAAGAGAGGGAAGGAGGCTGGGACAGTACAGTTGTGTAAGAACTTATTGTAACAGTAGATATCCGATGGATCACTACTGCAGTAATAATAACCCATGGAATATCCTGTCAGGGATAGCAATACATCTATTAATACCAAAGTCTGGGCACCCTGCTGCAATGCAGTATGTCCAATATATGGCCTCGGGCCAAGCATATGCAGCGGTACATAAGGGATGTCAAATACCTAGGGACTTTCTTGTCCCAGACAAACTGCTGAAGCCAAAGAAGAGGCAAATAGATACACAAATACAATTCACAGAAGTGGTGGAAAACAATCACAAGCCCACCTTCACCATACTAAGAAGAAACAGAAAGCAAAGGGGAAGGATGGAGGGATGTAATACTGCAACAGTGATTAGTCAGACTTCTACTGTTAAGGTAAGTTCTTACACAACTGTACTAGGTCTTTCCTTGATTACTGTTAGAGTATTAATAACCTATGGGAGATTCTCAAAGCTGTCTAAGAACAGACAGGAGGAACTCTGAACAGGGTTATGGTCAAAAAACCTAGCAGGAGTTTTGTAAAGGTAAGCACAGAAGAGTTAAGTAGCTGCTTCAAAAACAGATCTGGAATCTAACTGTCTGAAGAAAGCACCTAAAGAAACAACAACCCTAGTGGAATGAGCTTTAACCAGAACCAAAAGCTATTTGCCAAGAAAAGCGTAACAAAAAGAGATATCCTTGGAAATCCAATTAGAAGTATTTTGTTTTGAAACAGGAGCACCCACATTTTTGTCAAGAAAGAGACAAAAAGGAAACAAAGGTAATCCAGAGGGTTCAAGTGACGTTTGGTATCCCACCCAGAGGGTGAAAGGACAAACAAGAAATAAAGTACAAAGGATTTGTCGAAACAAAATCACTTTAGCTAGCAGATCTAAGAGACTCTCTCTCGGATACCCTCCATGTGGGATGAATAAAGACACCTCGTTGAAGTTTCTAGTAGTTTATTCAGTTAAGTAGGTAAATGGATGAGTGTTCTTGTTCTCCATGCCTAGCTGAAAAGGAAATACTCAAGAGACACAGCAATCTTAGACTTGCTATATGTAGCCCCCATTCTTGTTCATTTGGTCTCTCTATTGTGAGACTCGCAACTACAAGTTTCAAAATTAAAAAAACATTACCCTGCAACAGTAATCTAAATGAAAAAAAAACTGTACAAGAACATCCCATAATTGCAGATATTGTGGCAGATTAATGTTGCATTACAGTCTCTCTCTCATCAGCCCTTCCTTATCACTTACCTTTCCCCTATCTGGAAAATCCTGCGCTAAGGAAGGCATAACCCTAGTCACAGTCTCCTCCCTCATTTCTTCAAAGCCTTGTGTCTGTTCAGATCTCAGTAGTAGATATAGGGAGCCATATTTCCTTACACTCTCTCTTCCTGAGGGGGCAAAGTTATACTTTCAATGCTCACTGTAGTTTCTCTTAAACTTTCTCATAGTTTTTAAGGTAGCCTAACTCTCTAAGTCACACTTGGTGAAGGTATGGAATGAAGACAGTGTTAAAGGAAACAGTGGCGGCACCCACCATTTTATTAAGGAAAGCATCTGACGAAGGGCAGTCAGCACTTGATGGCTTTAAAAAATGCACTTGGAAAGTGCCTGTTAGGCAAACAACAAGCCCTTACATCCCTGGGACAAAACAGACAAAAGATCCATCTTCCTAAACTCCTAAGACCACACTAGTCACCACCTGAGCTGTTGATTAACATTCACAATACAAACAGTACTCCTTCCTGGTACTTGCCATGGCAAATAAATCAAGCAAAAACCAGAATGGAAAAAATGCAGATCCTATGTGGTACAAAAAGAAAACTATTGTGAAAACAAACATGCAGACCACCACGCTGTAAAACATACAACAGAGACTTTAATACATAAAAAACAAATAAAATAGTAAAAACTGATGAGGCACTATTTAATTTAAAAATCAAATAAGCGCTTTCAGGAAACTTCCCTTCTTCAGATCCATCCAATCAAACTCCATCTGCATCACATAAAAGAGCAATCAGCCAATCAAAATCAAAATATGGGCCTATGCCCCTTTAAGATCGGCTTTATCGGAATGACTCCATTCAACCCAGGGGATGTGTCAGACTGCAAATCTGCTATTAAATAAGATTCAGTCACTTCTGTTCTAATCAACAAGTCCCTGCCTCTCTCATCCTCCTCACGAATCTGCAATATCATAAACAAGAAACCGTGATCTTTATATTTTTTAATGTGTTAGGCTAATGCATCCTACTGTGAAGACAGTCTTATATCACCCATATGTTGTGATATACAATCATAGAAAGAAAGATGTGGGCAAAACGAAAAGATTGTTCAAAGATCGTAAATTACATTTTATTTTGTTTTATTTATTTATTTTACATTTGTTGACTGGGCTAGTCTAGCTGGATATATGTCCATTTTCAGTAGAGGCCCGGGGAGATAAGCTCCAAACAGTTCAGAATAATTTCTCATCAAAAGTAATACATGTTTATAACGTAAATACATTCACAGTAAAGGAGATAAACACACTTTAACTGGTCACATATTAATAATGTATAAAAATGCAGAGTATTAGACTTGACTTAGTACAAATACAGTTACAAAAAAGCATTCAGAAAGAATACTAGCATAAAGTACAGTAAGTGTAGATAAAAAGAAAGTTAAGAGAAGTAGCAGTTACGTAATACATCTAGTAGTAAAACATGTCCAATAATGTTTTTTTTTTTTTTTTATGGTACAGTAGTAAGTAATACTATGATGGAGAAGTGGATCAGTAGATGTTAAGATGAAGTAAAAGCAGGGTTGAGAAGGTAGGGTTGAATCAAGTATCAATAGCTAGTTGGTCAGTCAGGGTTAGTACATGGGCACATCCAATATGTTTTGAGGAAGAACTTTAGGTTCTTTTTAAAAAGAGTTATAGAGGGAAGTGTAGAAAGTTCGGAGGGAAGCAGGTTCCAGGTTTTTCCGACAGTATTAGAAAAGAGAGAGTCTCCGGACTTATTGTTTGCTTTGTCGATATTTACAAGAAGATTTTGTGAGGATCTAAGAGACTTCAGGTTATGGTAGGGGTGAATAAGAGTAGATAGTATGGGTGTTTTGGCAAGTTGATAAAGTATCTTATGGGCGATGGCTAGTTGATTAAATTTCAGCTGCTGCTGTAATTCAAGCCACCCTAGTTGCTTTAGATTAATACAGTGGTGGGTTCTGAAAGGGTTACCTGTGGCAAACATGGCTATGTTATTGTAGGAGTGTTCTACTTTCTTAAGGTTATTTTTTGAGAGATTAGTGAATATGGGTGAGGCATAGAGAAGGGTAGAGATTAGGTGGGAGTGGACAATAGTTATTCTAGTTGCAGGAGTGAGGAAGGGTTTGATTCTGTAAAGAGAGCCTATTTTTTTATTAATAGTTTTCAAAGTGTTGCAGATATGGGTGTTGAAGTTAAGGTTGTTGTCTATGGTGATACCTAGCAGTTTGATAGTAAGATCTTGGGATACAGCTGTACCATTTTTAGATGATACAGAGAAGTCTATTTGGGGGGATTTACTAGTAGGTGTGAAAAGGAGGAGTTTAGTTTTTTTGGGTTAAGTAGGAGACAGCGTTGTGTAAACCATTGTACTACAGAGTTAAATGCATGTTGTGTCAGGGAGTGAAGTTCAGATACAGATGTGGCTGAGCAAATAAGTGTGGAGTCGTCTGCGTATTGTATGCATGTAGCTTTCTGGAACTACTTGGTGAAGGTCACTGATGAATAAAGTAAACAGGAGAGGGCCCGGTATGGACCCTTGAGGGACACAAATGTTAACAGGTAGATGGGTAGAGAGAGTGGAGTTCCAGAGTACAGCTTGATGTCTGTTATTTAAGTAGGACTGGAACCATTTTATAGCTAGTGTGTCAAGTGACAGAGATTTAAGAATATGTATGAGGATTTGGTGATTAACCATGTCGAAAGCCTTGGACAGGTCTAAGAAAAGTGCAGAGGAAAGCATGTGAAGGTTACGGCTTTTGTTGATGGTGTCCGTAAAGGAAAGGAGGGCAGTGGCAGTGCTATGGGAAGGTCTGAAACCATGTTGGGTATTGGTAAGCAAGTTATTTTGGAGAAGGTGGTCAAGCAGTTGCTTGTGGATACACCTTTCCATAATCTTAGATAAGGGAGAGAGTAGGGCTATGGGACGATAGTTGGAGAGTTCAGTGGAATTTCCACCCTTATGATGGGGAATAATATGGGAAACTTTCCAAAGTTTAGAGACATATCCTTCAGTGATGGTTCTTTCGATTAGTATGGAGATAGGGTAAGCTATGGATTTGACTGCTAACTGTAAGTATTCTGCAGGTAGTAAGTCAGCAGAGGGAGTGCATGGTTTGAGTTTTTGGATAAGGGAGAGAATATAAGCTGTTGGGTTTGAGTTAGAATTGGATATAGTTGTGTTTTGACTAGAGAGCTGACTGGCAAGAGTTTGAATTGCTTCTGTGAAAAAGGTATTAAAGGCATTAGCGTTTGCTTGGGATTATCCTTGTCAGTGCCTTGTGGGTTGGGTGTGATAGATTGACCGGGCTGTAGTAATTGCTTAATACTAGCCCAGAACTTATACGTTGTATGAAGGCCGTAGGGTCCTGGTCTTCTTCTTTGGCAATTCTGAAGGAACATATGAGGAGCCCTCCATCCCTAAAGTGATCTGCTTTATACATTGGTTTTCTAGATAAGGTTGTATGCATGCAAGTGGCTGCGGAGGGTCTTAAATACAAACGCCTGGCAAATACGGCAGGCCTTGTGGTCGTGTGACCGACCTAAAGAGAAAAGGCACTTATCGTGGGCATCCTTGTGGAGGATCTGGCAGCCATACTGACACCTGACACTTTCCCTTTCTGGATGACATTAACAGGCAATACTAATTTAAAGAAGGACTGAAAAGGTCCCCAACAGAGTTTTTTAGTAAAATCCGACATCAGCGGTAGTGGTAACACCTGGCATACGACTGGCAGCTGAAAAGTTTGATGTCACATGCCCCTCAGAGGGACTGAAAACTTTTGTAAACTGGCCGTACGTACGTGAGACAAGAAGAGTAAACCCATATGTAGAATACTGCAACATGGGAATAGAAGGACATCTTCTGTGACATGAATTTTAAAACCCATTGTTCAAAACAGCTCAAAAATTGGGTGGGTAAGTCTGTCTACCATGTTTAGACCTCAAGAAGGGGAGGTATTCTGCAAAGGAGAGAGATGCAGCACAACTTTAAGGAACTCCTTCTCCAAGTGCTGCTGGGTCACAAAGGTAAGCATGTGAAATGTTGGGACATGCTAGAGTGAATCCTGAAAAAACGAGACTGAATGGTAGAAAGAGCAGACTTACATATACTAAGTCAGAGATGCCATTTTTTTTTGGAATATTCTCCTTCCTCTGAGGTACAGCAATCTCAGAGTTGGTATATACAAGTTTGAAGAGTGGGGGGAGGTTGCCCCCCTAAAAAAAAGAAGTTTAAAGATTTTCAAGATTTGCTTTTCTCCTGTGTTTTTGGTCTGTTTTTTTTTTCAGCATTTCGAGTGCTGACATTTCAACAGGGAGGCATCCCAGCCTCTATGAGGCCATGATGTGCAGAGGTAGCAAACACGTACAAATGGAAAATGACTGAAGCCCAGGTTATACAGGCATAAGAGTTATGTCAAGACCACATGTAAGGTAACTAAGCACAAGGAGACATGTTACCACTTTGCCAGAACTGAGAACACTTTCCACTTAGACCCACAAGCATGTCAAAGTGGAGAGCCTCATCTCACCTTCAGTCACCTTTGAACCCCTTGTTAGCAAATCTGGTTAACTGTGGGGCTTTTCAGCAGAAGCCAAACCATGGGGGTGGACCTGGTTGCTCTCCTGGGAGAACCAAAAGGGTTTCCTCTACAGACATAAACCTTAGATCATGAAATCATGCTCTTTTTCGACATCAAGAGGTGTGAAAAGTGACTGTTTTAGCCCCCATACCTGCCAATCATCAAGCCCCTCTTGATTCAATACTACTCTGTCTAAGGTGGAGGGGCCATCATAAGAGTGCCTACTGCTCTCTCTAGATAGCATCCCAACACCTTTTGCAACCATGTAGTCTCTTTTGTACTTTTTGGGCTTTCTACGTGACTCACCTCATAAATAAGGGTATTTCATCCAGGAACAAAGAGGTCATAACATCCCTGTACTCCTCACTTATCAGACCCATTATCAATGCCTGTTTCGGCATGTACCTCGTCAAGCACATGCAGCAGCTGGACAGACCACAAAGGTTCCTGACCAGGAAAATCCAAGGTCTCAAACACCTATCCTACACAGATAGGCTAAAAGCCCTGTCCCTCTACTCAGCCTTGTACAGACTTCTCACAGGTGACCTGTGTCTGGCATACAAGGCCATCTCACATCCAGCCTTGGTGGAGTTGCTGCATATCCATAAGTCAAACTCCACTTGCGCAACCTGCACACAAGGCCTTAACCTGGTCTGTGACATTAGTAGAACTTCTTGGTAGGTAGATTTGTGTCCCAAAGACTCCCCTATTTGTGGAATAGACTTCCTCTCCATGTCAAGCAGAGTACCTCTCTAGCCCTCTTTAAGAGGAACCTGGATGACTGGATGGGAAACAGAAAATACAGCCATGGAATCCCACCTGTGTCCCTGCTGGACAGGGAAAACAGGTGCTGACTTTGAGGGAACATGAGTGAAATTCTTGGCTAGACTTATAAGGGCCTCCGGGCCAATAGCCTAGTATCATCCTATGAATCTATGAACCACAGTCTCTGAACAGGGAGATTCAGGACAGAACTACAGACTCAGCTCAAAGCCTCATTCAAGCCATTCAATGCTTAGTGTCAAATGAGCACTGCTTCCGAACAGGGGATACAACCTTGTGCAAACCTGCCTGTTTAGCTACTAAATGATGAACTGACTAGTTTTAATTTCTCCAAGTCTTTTGGGATTCTAATACCATGGCAAGAATGAATCCTATTCCTAAGTCAAAGTATGATTAAAGTTCATGAAATTAATACTGTTTCAATCTTTGATGTCAGCCAAAAATGCTCTTCGGAGCATCTGCAATGTGCCCAGTAATGACTCCTTCTGCAATTCATATGGGGTTACATGTGTTAACAACATATCTAAATATGATTGTAGATTCTTTTTTATAAGACCCATTGCTCCTGCTACTATTGGAACTGTCTGGGTATCTTTCTTCCACATTGCTCTTGTTTCTGCTTGCAGACCCTGATATTTTATGACTTTGTGTCTCTCTATACGCAAGACACTGTAGTCACTGGGTGTGGCGATTTCAGTGATCAATGCTACTTTTGTCTTCTTTTCATGAACCACTAAATCTGGTTTTCTATCATCTACATTTTGAACTGTTTGTAATAGATGATCCCATATAATGTAAACCATCATTTTCTATGATGCTTTGTGGCTCATGTTTCCAGTGTTTTTCAGCCATTTCATAGGTTCATAGGTAGGTACTAGGCTATCGGCCCTAGGGCCCATATAAGCCTAGCCAAAAAATGTACCCTGGCTTTCGCCACACAAGAAAATTATTTTCCTGTGCCCCTGTCGAGCAGAGCCACAGAAGTGATCCCCGGGGTGAATTTCCCATTTCCCATCCAATCATCAAGATTTTTCTTGAAGAGTGCTAATGAGGAGCTCTGTTTGACATAGATAGGTAGTCTGTTCCAGAGTATGGGAAGTCTCTGGGATAGGAATCTATCCCTCCAGCATGTCCTGTTTATTGTGGTGACAAGGTTAAGGTCCCTAGAGCGCGTAGCTCGGAGGGATTGGGATTTCTTTAAGTGGAGCATGTCCAACAGCTCTGGGTCTGACATAGCTTTGTATGTTAGGCAGAGATCGCCCCTGAGTAGGCGATATGCGATGGAGTAAAGCTGTAGTTTTTTGAGACAGTCTGCATAGGACATATGTTTGGGCCAGTAATCCTCTTTGTGAGGTATTTCTGTGGTCTTTCCAGTTGTTGTAGATGTCTTGTGAGGTACATACCAAAAGGGGCGTTGTACTCTATAATGGGTCTAATGAGTGATGAGTAGAGGGGAACAATGACCTCTTTTTTCTGGATGAGAATCCTTTTGTGATAAGATGAGCCACGGAGAAGGATTTCCTGACCACTGTGGCAATGTGATTAACAAAGGAGAGACTACTGTCCACCTGTGTCCCAAGGTCTCATCACATTTTCGGCATTAAGTAGACTACCAGCTATGTGGTAGTTCATGGGTACAGAGATTTTACCAAAGGGGATGACAATACACTTTTTGGCATTGAGCTTCAGGCCATGGCTTTGACACCAGGTATCTGTCTCATTGAGGCCCTTTTGTAGTTTCTCCACATCGTTAGGAGTTTCGATTATGGCTCCTAATTTGCAGTCATCTGCAAACTTTGTTAGCCAAAGACCTTCTGTGTTGGCCTGCACTTCAGAGAAGTAGATACCAAACAGGAGAGGACCCAGGACTGAACCCTGTGGTACTCCACTTGTCACTGGTCTGATGTCGGATTTGGAATCCGCTACTTTCACAGTGTGGGTTCTGTCCATGAGCCAGTTGGCAACCCATCTTGTGACATAGGGATTTATACCTAGTTTAGTGAGCTTATCTATAATTCCAGAGTGGGGGATGGTGTCGAAAGCCTTGGCGAGATCTAGATAAGCTGTATGAACCATTTTACCCTGATCTATGTCTTTGGTGACTGCTTCAAAGAAGTCAATCAGGTTTAGGAGACATGATCTGCCTTTTACAAATCCAAACTGTGTAGGGTCCAGAGTTTGGAGATTACCAATGTCTTTGTTTATGAGTTCCATGATGATACGTTCCATGGCCTTGCAGACCAGGCTCATCAGGCTAATGGGGCGGTAGTTCCCGGGGTCCGTCGTGGCTCCCCCTTTGTGGAGTGGGATAACTGTCGCGGTGCGCTATTCAGTGGGTACAAAGCCTGAGGTGAGGCTATGATTGAGCATGGTACTTAGGTAGGGTGCCAGTTCATTCTGTAGTTTGTGTAGAACGCAGCCTGGGATATTGTCAGGTCCCATGGATGCTGTGTTCTTGGCTTTGGAGAGTGTGTTTTTTACCTGTGCAGCCGTGATTATAGGAACTTTGCATTCTTCAGGTATAGAGATGGGCCTTCTAGGGGGTGAGAGGGGGGTAAAGTTAGCACTGAAACTATCTGCTAGGATGTTGGCAATATCAGTTGGTTCTGTATATTTAGTGCCATTATGCTGTAACTCAGAGCAGATCTGAGTGCTCCCATTTAGATTCTTGACATAGCTATAGAATGCTTTGTGGTTGTCTTTAGAGTCAGTGACAATTTTGTTTTCGTAACTAGCTTTGGAGGATTTTATGAGGGATCTCAGCTTCTTACTGAGGTTGACCAGGGAGTTCCTCCAGTCATGGGATTTTACTCTTTTTTGCAACAGTTTCTTTCTTCTGTTGTAGAGTTTGTTTACGGCAGAGGTCCACCAGATTGGCTTCCTTTTTTTAGAGGATAACATCTTGGTTCTATTAGGGATAGCATGATCCATACACTCGTGTAAGTGCTTATAAAGTGCATTTGTGCAGGATTCGGCATTCATACCTCTATTGTCCGTCTGCATGGGTGTCATGAAATTTGCCACTTCTGTCTTAAGAAGTGTGAAGTTGGCTTTTGAGAAGTTTTTTACGATGGTTTCCCTAATTGGGGCTGGGGGTGGGATGTGGATGTCTAGGCTGATTAGCTTGTGGTCGGATCTGACCGAGGAACTGACCTCTGGTGTGGAACACCGGTTTCCCATGTTGGTAATGACCAGGTCTAGGATATTGCTGCTCCTAGTGGGGGTGTGAATAAGTTGATCCAAGGCGTTGGAATTTATGAATTCTAGAAAACGTTGAGCAAAAGAGTTGGTACATGAGTTTTCCCAGTTAATGGTGGGGTAGTTGAAATCACCCATTATTAGGGTGTTGGGTTGTACCCTAATACTTTCCAGTGTATCAAGAAATGAGGAGTGTGAATCCTGGGGCATGGTGGGGGGTCTGTAGCAAGCTACAATTTGGATTGCGGTCTTGCCCAGAGTTAGTTGCACTTGGAAGATCTCGGATGCATTATGCTGTGCAACTAGCCTGGAGGTGTGGATATCTTTAATGAATATGGACATGCCTCCGCCTTTAGTGCTTCTTTCTGGGTTAGGTGGCCGAAAGGTGTGGTATGAATTGAAGCCTGGTAATGCAGGGGTGCTCTCTGGAGCTTTGAATCAGGTCTCTGTCACTGCACAGATGTCAATGTTCTCCATTTTAAGGAGTGCCTCGAGTGAGTGCATTTTGAGGTTTAGACTTCTAGCATTGAGTAGCATTACCCTCAGATTTTGCTTGCTTGTACCTGTTACGGTGGTGAATTTGTCATTTGAACCTTGCCTAAAAAAGGCACTATAGGGGTTGCAAGAGTCTTAGCCAGTATCCGGAATACTAAGGGCAACAGGTACAGGCCATCTCTGGCAAAGCATCGTGGACTGTCAATCATGTCGTCCCAGGCAGACAAATATTGGATCCCCTTAGAATAACACCAGAAGCTTAGCCAATTGTTGAAGTCGATCATTTTGTCCTTGTACTGTGATATCATTCTGGGTGATGGCAGGATGCTACTCAGGGTTAGGGTCACACCTGCCTGGGATACAAGATCGGAGAGCTCCTCCATGTCTCTTTTCATGTAGTCCAGGGAGGTACGTCTCAGGTCATTCACACCAACATGGACAATGACAGTGTCATATTTGTATTTATTGTGGAGTGACCTGAGTGCATGCGTTATGTGGCGGATCCTGGAACCTGACAGGCAGCTGACAGTAACTTTCTCCTTGTTTAGTCTAGTGAGTGGAACATCAGTGTGCCTGACTATAGAGTCACCTATGACTAGAGTGTTGGGTACGTTGATATGCCTTATGGGCTGTGGTTGAGTGAGTTTGTGGGCTATGTGTCATTTGGGTTGTGTTGGGGGGTGGAGTTTGCTTGCATTTATGCTTTGGATGTCCCTGATGTTTGGGCAGGTTTTTATTGACAGCCTCCGTGAATGTAGGTGTGTGTTTTGTGTTTCTATGTGTGTGTTTTGGTGGTTTAGGTTTTGAGGGACTATGTGATGAGTGTGGTGCGGTGCAACTGTTTACCTTCTCCTCTTGACTGTCTAGTCCAGTCTTGGGTTAAGAGAGCTTTGCTTCCAGTTTGGCTATATAAGTGCATCTCTCACAGGTTGTAGTGTTGGGTGGTAGGAGGAGAGGGTTGTCTGTGTACATGAGGCAATTGCTGCATTGCCCCAAGATGCCCAGATTCATCAGGTAGACAGGACAAATCACTGGGAGCTGACCCTTAGACATGTTTGGATAAGTGCTTATTTATTAAGTACTAAAAACTGCTTTCCACTAGACAAGTGAGGAAAGTTGAGTGCTGTAGTAATTTGCAGCATATGTAGTGCTTACAATGAGTTCTGAACAAGTGCTGAGATCAAAGAAACAGATTTGAGTGCTGAAACTAGAAAACTGGCTAGTTATTAGAGAAAAAAACTAAGCTAGAAGGCTCCCCTCCAACACAGAAGGGCTTGGGGGCTCAGGAGCCTACAAATAGTCTATACCACTTAAAAGGAAAGGCAGGAAACAAGCTTAATTTTTTTTTCTGTTTCCCAGATGCTCTCTTTGTACACAGTAGGAGTGCCTGAAATCAGAATATGATCTCACTGCACTCAGTTGAGTGAGCAAATGAGATGAGCCCAGAAGGAGTATCCAAACACAAATTTACAAGAGGGGTGGGCAGTTTCAAGGCCACTAAGATTAACACCAAAACAAAAACAGGGAGGGTGGGTGGGAGTAACTGAAGAGCAGAGTCAAAACTTCCAGTTCAGTTAATATTCCTGCAACACAGTTAAATCAATTTAAATACTGTTTTTTTAAAAAAAGTGCAGATAAAGGTACTTAAATTCTCTTATACGTCCAGTTGAATAAAGCTAGTTCTTAGCCGGCCAAAGCTGTGGTTTTTAAGCAGAAAATATTTCACACTGTACCACTTAAATAGGCAAGCACAGGAAATCAAAGAATGTGACTACCCCCACACCTGCAATTACTAGCAAATAATAAAATTCAGCAAGCACTGACTAACTTCCAGTTCAGTTAATATTCCTGCAACACAGTTGAATCAATTTAAATACTGTTTTTTTAAAAAAAGTGCAGATAAAGGTACTTAAATTCTCTTATATGTCCAGTTGAATACAGCTAGTTCTTAGCCGGCCAAAGCTGAGGGTTTTAAGCAGAAAATATTTCACACTGTACCACTTAAATAGGCAAGGACAGGAAATCAAAGAATGTGGCTACCCCCACACCTGCAATTACTAGCAAATAATAAAATTCAGCAAGCACTGACTAACTTCCAGTTCAGTTAATATTCCTGCAACACAGTTAAATCAATTTAAATACTGTATTTTTTGAAAAAAGTGCAGATAAAGGTACTTAAATTCTCTTATACGTCCAGTTGAATACAGCTAGTTCTTAGCCAGCCAAAGCTGAGGTTTTTAAGCAGAAAATATTTCACACTGTACCACTTAAATAGGCAAGGACAGGAAATCAAAGAATGTGGCTACCCCCACACCTGCAATTACTAGCAAATAATAAAATTCAGCAAGCACTGACTAACTTCCAGTTCAGTTAATATTCCTGCAACACAGTTAAATCAATTTAAATACTGTATTTTTGAAAAAAGTGCAGATAAAGGTACTTAAATTCTCTTATACATCCAGTTGAATACAGCTAGTTCTTAGCCGGCCAAAGCTGAGGTTTTTAAGCAGAAAATATTTCACACTGTACCACTTAAATAGGCAAGGACAGGAAATCAAAGAATGTGGCTACCCCCACACCTGCAATTACTAGCAAATAATAAAATTCAGCAAGCACTGACTAACTTCCAGTTCAGTTAATATTCCTGCAACACAGTTAAATCAATTTAAATACTGTATTTTTGCAAAAAAAGTGCAGAAAAAGGTACTTAAATTCTCTTATACGTCCAGTTGAATACAGCTAGTTCTTAGCCGGCCAAAGCTGAGGTTTTAAGCAGAAAATATTTCACACTGTACCACTTAAATAGGCAAGGACAGGAAATCAAAGAATGTGGCTACCCCCACACCTGCAATTACTAGCAAATAATAAAATTCAGCAAGCACTGACTAACTTCCAGTTCAGTTAATATTCCTGCAACACAGTTAAATCAATTTAAATACTGTATTTTTTGAAAAAAGTGCAGATAAAGGTACTTAAATTCTCTTATACGTCCAGTTGAATACAGCTAGTTCTTAGCTGGCCAAAGCTGAGGTTTTTAAGCAGAAAATATTTCACACTGTACCACTTAAATAGGCAAGGACAGGAAATCAAAGAATGTGGCTACCCCCACACCTGCAATTACTAGCAAATAATAAAATTCAGCAAGCACTGACTAACTTCCAGTTCAGTTAATATTCCTGCAACACAGTTAAATCAATTTAAATACTGTATTTTTTGAAAAAGTGCAGATAAAGGTACTTAAATTCTCTTATACGTCCAGTTGAATACAGCTAGTTCTTAGCCGGCCAAAGCTGAGGTTTTTAAGCAGAAAATATTTCACACTGTACCACTTAAATAGGCAAGGACAGGAAATCAAAGAATGTGGCTACCCCCACACCTGCAATTACTAGCAAATAATAAAATTCAGCAAGCACTGACTAACTTCCAGTTCAGTTAATATTCCTGCAACACAGTTAAATCAATTTAAATACTGTATTTTTTGAAAAAAGTGCAGATAAAGGTACTTAAATTCTCTTATATGTCCAGTTGAATACAGCTAGTTCTTAACCAGCCAAAGCTGAGGTTTTAAGCAGAAAATATTTCACACTGTACCACTTAAATAGGCAAGGACAGGAAATCAAAGAATGTGGCTACCCCACACCTGCAATTACTAGCAAATAATAAAATTCAGCAAGCACTGACTAACTTCCAGTTCAGTTAATATTCCTGCAACACAGTTAAATCAATTTAAATACTGTATTTTTTGAAAAAAGTGCAGATAAAGGTACTTAAATTCTCTTATACGTCCAGTTGAATACAGCTAGTTCTTAGCCGGCCAAAGCTGAGGTTTTTAAGCAGAAAATATTTCACACTGTACCACTTAAATAGGCAAGGACAGGAAATCAAAGAATGTGGCTACCCCCACACCTGCAATTACTAGCAAATAATAAAATTCAGCAAGCACTGACTAACTTCCAGTTCAGTTAATATTCCTGCAACACAGTTAAATCAATTTAAATACTGTATTTTTTGAAAAAAGTGCAGATAAAGGTACTTAAATTCTCTTATACGTCCAGTTGAATACAGCTAGTTCTTAGCCGGCCAAAGCTGAGGTTTTAAGCAGAAAATATTTCACACTGTACCACTTAAATAGGCAAGGACAGGAAATCAAAGAATGTGGCTACCCCCACACCTGCAATTACTAGCAAATAATAAAATTCAGCAAGCACTGACTAACTTCCAGTTCAGTTAATATTCCTGCAACACAGTTAAATCAATTTAAATACTGTATTTTTTGAAAAAAGTGCAGATAAAGGTACTTAAATTCTCTTATATGTCCAGTTGAATACAGCTAGTTCTTAGCCGGCCAAAGCTGAGGTTTTTAAGCAGAAAATATTTCACACTGTACCACTTAAATAGGCAAGGACAGGAAATCAAAGAATGTGGCTACCCCCACACCTGCAATTACTAGCAAATAATAAAATTCAGCAAGCACTGACTAACTTCCAGTTCAGTTAATATTCCTGCAACACAGTTAAATCAATTTAAATACTGTATTTTTTTAAAAAGTGCAGATAAAGGTACTTAAATTCTCTTATACGTCCAGTTGAATACAGCTAGTTCTTAGCCAGCCAAAGCTGAGGTTTTTAAGCAGAAAATATTTCACACTGTACCACTTAAATAGGCAAGGACAGGAAATCAAAGAATGTGGCTACCCCCACACCTGCAATTACTAGCAAATAATAAAATTCAGCAAGCACTGACTAACTTCCAGTTCAGTTAATATTCCTGCAACACAGTTAAATCAATTTAAATACTGTATTTTTGAAAAAAGTGCAGATAAAGGTACTTAAATTCTCTTATACATCCAGTTGAATACAGCTAGTTCTTAGCCGGCCAAAGCTGAGGTTTTTAAGCAGAAAATATTTCACACTGTACCACTTAAATAGGCAAGGACAGGAAATCAAAGAATGTGGCTACCCCACACCTGCAATTACTAGCAAATAATAAAATTCAGCAAGCACTGACTAACTTCCAGTTCAGTTAATATTCCTGCAACACAGTTAAATCAATTTAAATACTGTATTTTTTGAAAAAAGTGCAGATAAAGGTACTTAAATTCTCTTATACGTCCAGTTGAATACAGCTAGTTCTTAGCCGGCCAAAGCTGAGGTTTTTAAGCAGAAAATATTTCACACTGTACCACTTAAATAGGCAAGGACAGGAAATCAAAGAATGTGGCTACCCCACACCTGCAATTACTAGCAAATAATAAAATTCAGCAAGCACTGACTAACTTCCAGTTCAGTTAATATTCCTGCAACACAGTTAAATCAATTTAAATACTGTATTTTTTTTAAAAAAGTGCAGATAAAGGTACTTAAATTCTCTTATACGTCCAGTTGAATACAGCTAGTTCTTAGCCGGCCAAAGCTGAGGTTTTAAGCAGAAAATATTTCACACTGTACCACTTAAATAGGCAAGGACAGGAAATCAAAGAATGTGGCTACCCCCACACCTGCAATTACTAGCAAATAATAAAATTCAGCAAGCACTGACTAACTTCCAGTTCAGTTAATATTCCTGCAACACAGTTAAATCAATTTAAATACTGTATTTTTGAAAAAAGTGCAGATAAAGGTACTTAAATTCTCTTATACGTCCAGTTGAATACAGCTAGTTCTTAGCCAGCCAAAGCTGAGGTTTTTAAGCAGAAAATATTTCACACTGTACCACTTAAATAGGCAAGGACAGGAAATCAAAGAATGTGGCTACCCCTCACCTGCAATTACTAGCAAATAATAAAATTCAGCAAGCACTGACTAACTTCCAGTTCAGTTAATATTCCTGCAACACAGTTAAATCAATTTAAATACTGTATTTTTTAAAAAAGTGCAGATACAGGTACTTAAATTCTCTTATACATCCAGTTGAATACAGCTAGTTCTTAGCCAGCCAAAGCTGAGGTTTTTAAGCAGAAAATATTTCACACTGTACCACTTAAATAGGCAAGGACAGGAAATCAAAGAATGTGGCTACCCCCACACCTGCAATTACTAGCAAATAATAAAATTCAGCAAGCACTGACTAACTTCCAGTTCAGTTAATATTCCTGCAACACAGTTAAATCAATTAAAATACTGTATTATTTGAAAAAAGTGAAGATAAAGCTACTTAAATACTTTTATATGTCCAGTTGAATACAGCTAGTTCTTAACCAGCCAAAGCTGAGGTTTTAAGCAGAAAATATTTCACACTGTACCACTTAAATAGGCAAGGACAGGAAATCAAAGAATGTGGCTACCCCCACACCTGCAATTACTAGCAAATAATAAAATTCAGCAAGCACTGACTAACTTCCAGTTCAGTTAATATTCCTGCAACACAGTTAAATCAATTTAAATACTGTATTTTTGAAAAAAAAGTGCAGATAAAGGTACTTAAATTCTCTTATACGTCCAGTTGAATACAGCTAGTTCTTAACCAGCCAAAGCTGAGGTTTTAAGCAGAAAATATTTCACACTGTACCACTTAAATAGGCAAGGACAGGAAATCAAAGAATGTGGCTACCCCACACCTGCAATTACTAGCAAATAATAAAATTCAGCAAGCACTGACTAACTTCCAGTTCAGTTAATATTCCTGCAACACAGTTAAATCAATTTAAATACTGTATTTTTGAAAAAAGTGCAGATAAAGGTACTTAAATTCTCTTATACGTCCAGTTGAATACAGCTAGTTCTTAGCCAGCCAAAGCTGAGGTTTTTAAGCAGAAAATATTTCACACTGTACCACTTAAATAGGCAAGGACAGGAAATCAAAGAATGTGGCTACCCCCACACCTGCAATTACTAGCAAATAATAAAATTCAGCAAGCACTGACTAACTTCCAGTTCAGTTAATATTCCTGCAACACAGTTAAATCAATTTAAATACTGTATTTTTTGAAAAAAAGTGCAGATAAAGGTACTTAAATTCTCTTATACATCCAGTTGAATACAGCTAGTTCTTAGCCGGCCAAAGCTGAGGTTTTTAAGCAGAAAATATTTCACACTGTACCACTTAAATAGGCAAGGACAGGAAATCAAAGAATGTGGCTACCCCCACACCTGCAATTACTAGCAAATAATAAAATTCAGCAAGCACTGACTAACTTCCAGTTCAGTTAATATTCCTGCAACACAGTTAAATCAATTTAAATACTGTATTTTTTAAAAAAGTGCAGATAAAGGTACTTAAATTCTCTTATACGTCCAGTTGAATACAGCTAGTTCTTAGCCGGCCAAAGCTGAGGTTTTTAAGCAGAAAATATTTCACACTGTACCACTTAAATAGGCAAGGACAGGAAATCAAAGAATGTGGCTACCCCCACACCTGCAATTACTAGCAAATAATAAAATTCAGCAAGCACTGACTAACTTCCAGTTCAGTTAATATTCCTGCAACACAGTTAAATCAATTTAAATACTGTATTTTTTAAAAAAGTGCAGATAAAGGTACTTAAATTCTCTTATACATCCAGTTGAATACAGCTAGTTCTTAGCCGGCCAAAGCTGAGGTTTTTAAGCAGAAAATATTTCACACTGTACCACTTAAATAGGCAAGGACAGGAAATCAAAGAATGTGGCTACCCCCACACCTGCAATTACTAGCAAATAATAAAATTCAGCAAGCACTGACTAACTTCCAGTTCAGTTAATATTCCTGCAACACAGTTAAATCAATTTAAATACTGTATTTCAATATCATAATGTTTGCACAATCCCCAGTGCAACAATCTTGCCACATTATTATGCCTTTCAGTATACAGTCCTTCTGCCATTAGTATGTCACAACCAGCAACGAGATGTACAATTGTTTCCAATTCGGTTTTACAAAACCTACATTTGTCCGTTTCTGCCACATATTCAATGGACTTTGTAAACCAACGAGTACACAGCCCACTATCTTGCGCCGTCAATACTAAGCTTTCATTTCTTAGTTTGAATTCGCCTCTCCTTAACCATTCCTATGTTCATTCCGCCAATATTAACCTTTCATTTCTTGGTTTGAATTTGCCTCTACTTAACCATTCCTATGTTTATTCCTGATCAACATGATTTTCTTCCAGAAGTTTTCTATACTTGCAACTATATTTACGCATTTTACACATTTCTTGCCTTCTCATCTAGTCCTTCACCTTGTATTCTTTCAGTTGCTGCCTGATTTTTATCTACTTCTGGTTTGATTTCCATTACTGCTTGACGCCAATAAGCTTCTGCTAGATTAAGCAGAGAAGTCATCTTAGATTTACTCTCTTCATCTTTCAAAACTTTCACTATGTTTGGGTGCTGTAAGGTCAGCAGATATGTATGGAATTCCACGATTGCAGATCTATACATGTAATCAATTTCAAGGAGGCCCATCCCTCCTTCAGAATGGGGAATATATAATCTTGGTATGCACTGATTTTTATAAATCATTTGGTGAGCATGAAGCATCCTTTATGTTTTCCTATCCAATCTATTCAACATGTTTTGGGGCCAGTCAACCACTCCAAAACTGTAAATTAGGACAGGAAGAGCATGGTTTATAGCTTGGATCTTGTTCCTAGATGTCAATGTTGTTTTCAAGGTTAATTTAAGTTTCTAAAGTACTCCTTACTAAGTTTTATTCGCATTTGTTCATGCTTTACTGATTCTTCATCAATTCCCAAATATTTATACACTCCCTCTTGCTCAAATTGTTTTATATCACATTCTTGTCCCAAACTGATGTTTTCTTGGTGCTGCAGTTTTCCTGCTTTACAGGTTGCTTCTGCACATTTATCAAGACCAAATGACATTCTTATATCATCTGAAAAAGTTTTGACAACTTGCAGTTGTGCTTCCAGTTCATCTGAGGGGCTATACAGTTTTAAATCATCAACAAAGAAAAGATTAGAAGTCTTTACACTGTTGTTTTCTAACAGCCAAATTATAGCCATAGCCTAAGCTGTTAAGTAGACAGCTTAATGGGTTAAGGGCACGACAGAATAACACTGGTGACAGAGAGTCACCCTGGAATATCCCCCATTTGAATTTTTATCCCTGGAATAATAATTTGTCCTTTATCATGGCTTAATTGCAAATTGGTCTGCCACTGTTTCATGGTCACTGTAATGTAGTCGATCAGTGTGGGGTGTATCCTATACATTTTAAGCACTCTTTTATCCATGAATATGGGATACTATCAAATGCTTTTTTGAGGTCAATCCATGCCATACTTAGATTCTTCCCCTTTTTAAAGTCTCCACTATGACTTTAACAACAAATGATCCTTTGTTCCATATGACTTTCTTTTACTGCCCTTTTGTTCTACTGCCATAATTGAGTTTTCTTCTAAATGACTATAAACTCTGTCAGCATCAATTCCCGTGTACAGTTTATATGTCGTCAGAAGCCAAGTTAATGGTCTATAGTTTTTAGGGTAGCTTGCAGGTTCACTTTAAATAGTAGCACTGTTTTTCCTGTTGTTAGCCAGGTTGGCATCTGCTCAGGGTGCACATATAAACAGTTCTTACTCACAGCTAAATCTTTGTGCAAAGATGTTAATACTTTTAACCAGAAGTTAGGTACTGAGTCTGGCCCTGGGTTTTTCCAATTGGAGGCTTTTCCTAACTTTGTTTCAATTTCTTTGGCTGTTACTTCGTCCCATTTCATATCCTGTACCTTTAAACTTCTTATTCTTTCTTTTATTTCTTCTATCCATTTAGCATCTTTGTTATGTTCCACAGGATCTTCATAAATACTTCTTCAAAATGTATCCATTTTGGTGGTCTTTCAATTCCCTTTTACCTTGTTTCCCAACTCTCTATAAAACTTTTTTGGGTCATCAATAAATTGCTTGTTTTGTACTTTTCGTTTACATGTATTTGTGTAACTTCTAAGTTTTTACACCTGTGCTGAGATTTTTAGCTTATTTGCGATACTGCATAATAGATCCTGTTCTGTTCTAATACTGCGCATTGCTTTTATTTCATCTATCCTTCTTAGTATGCTTGTTGATCTGTTCCCTCTTCTATAGTCTTCTAACAGTGACACTTATTGTCTTAATTGCTTTATACAAGTCCAAAACCATAAAATAAGCACAGGCCAGGCTCCAGGTTCTTCCAAAAAACTTCAGATACTTTTATTCGATCGAAGACAAACACAAGCACTTTCACATAGATGCTTCCTCAGGTGTATATCATATTCAATCTAAACACCCTTCCTATACTCTAGAATCATGGTCACCTGATCTCTTAATAAATACTTAAAGGTACCCATTCCTCTTACCTAATACTTCATTTAAAATGCAAAACTTTTTAAAAATATATTTAAAAATACACAAATAAATGCATATATGCAGATATAAATACATCCATAAAATTCAAAAAGATATAAAAAAATGTTTTATCTACGCAGTGGTCTATTTTTCAAAATGGGTCTCTCAGGAATGTAATCATTAAGACCATGTCCTACATTCGTCCTTAACCTAACTATCCATTCTGCCTCTAAGCTCTCTGTCCTTCCTTTTATGTCACCTCCTCTAAAGGTTTCAGCGCATTTTCCTATAACTATAAACTTAAAAGAATGTCTCTCATCAGTCTCATAAACATGCTTTGCCAAGGCATTAAACATATTCTTCTTAATATGGTAGGTATGTTCCCTAATCCTGTCTTTCAGTTGTCTGTGTGTATTCCCAACTTATGACAGAGTTGACAGACAGCTAAATACACCACATGGGTGCTGTTACATGTTGCAGTAATCCCAGATTTAAACACCTCACTGCCTACTGGAATAACATCCTTTGTATGGCAGAGTCGTCTCTTCAACAATTTTTTATTTTTAAATGTAAACTGGGGAGTATTTTCTAGGTACTTACTCACCTCTCTATCATTAAGCAAAATATTCCAATGCCTACTAATGATACTAGTATATTCTCTTACATTCCTTGAGTAACTAAGGCACATTCTCACCTTTTTTGTACCTTCATAATTCCAAATGTTGTATTTCACCCCTCTCATCCCTTTTAGAGAAGTATGGCTTAACTTTAGTACCTCTAAGCATTTTCACTTCCTCAATCTTTTTATTTACCATACTCTCATCATACCCTTTCTCTATAAAGTCACTGCTTACTACCATAATCTGCTCTCCAAAGTCTTCTTCTTTTACATTTAATCTAGACGCTCTCAAACATTGATTATGTGTTACATTTCTAAAAACATACCTTGGATGCATGCTTGTTTGATTTAATAAATTATTTGTATGGCATTCTTTCCTAAAGAGTCTTATACTCAATTTATTATCATCTTTAAATATAGTAACATCTAAAAAATGAACTTCTACATCAGACCAATTTAGGGTGAATTTTAAAAAGTCAGTTGAATTATTAATAAATTGTACAAATTCCATTAGCTGTTCCGATGTTCCATTCCATAAAGGGAACAGATCATCCACAAACCTTCGATAACACAAAATGTTTCATGCAAAACTACTCTGTATTAAATTTTCCATTTACCAATGATGCATAACTGCATTTGCATAACTATTGGCGCACAATGTATCCATAGCAATGCCATTTCGTTGCCAATATATTTCATCCCTAAATATAAACATATTACTTTCTAAGACTAACTGCAATAAACTTTCAACCAGGCTAATCTTGTTCCTGGTAAAACCCATATGTTCAGTCATTAGCCTACTTACCCTCCTTATACCTTCATCATTTGGTATAACAGTAAAAAGTGACACCATGTCTAGTGTCACTAAAATAAGACTATCTGATACACAAGTTTCATTAGTGCATTCCGAAAGATCTCTTAGAAAATGTTCCGTATCCTTTAAAATATATAGAGATTTCTCATTTAGCCTACGAAGGTTCTTTTCCAGATATATTGAAATGGATTCTGTATACCAATATCTCCCTGCCACAATTGGTCTCATTGGTGGTTTCTCCAATGCCTTATGCAGCTTAGGTAACCCCTGTATCATCGGAATGGTAGCATTAGATATAATAAAATATTTTAAAAGAGCTTCATCTATGAGGCCCATATATAGTAGTTCATGTAAACTATTATAAACATTTTCTGTCATTCTTTTCTCCTGTACAGGTGTAATTGTTTTATAAAAATGCTCATTATTCAACATTTCATGCATAATATCATCATACATAGTCCTATCTAGTACTACGATCTGGCCCCCTTTATCTGCGGGCCTGTTCATAATACTTGTATTACGTTGTAGCCCTATCATGGCTTCAAACTCCTTCCTATTTAAATTATATTTCTTGTTATTCTGAAATGTATTTTTTTGTTCATAAAATTTGTTATATACATCATCTGTACAAATCTGCTGAAATGCTTGTATTAACTAATTCAACTTAGGAATAAACAAACTGGGTTTTTTGAACATAACATCCACACTCTCACTATTACTTTCACACATAACTTTCAACATTAAATTCCTTGTAAACATTTTAATGTCAAATATTACGTCGGTAATCTTAGAATCAGCGGTTGGAATGAATGAAAGTCCTCTATTAAGCACACTCACTTCCTGTTCAGTTAGTTTATATTTGGACAAGTTTATAACTAGTTCTTTTTCTTCATGAACGCTTTTTTTATAGTGTAAGGACTCACCACACCACCTTTGTGTTTCCTTTTGGCCCTTGTAACACTTTGCCCTCTCTGCTGCCCTGCTGTCTGGTTCCTGTTTCCCCTGCTCCTCGATTGATCCCTGGTGGGTAATGGAAAAACCAGGCTTGGTATGGGAGTAGATGCTAAATTCAATGACACTTCACTTCTTTTCTCAAAGGCGGAGGTGCCACCCTCCTCATCAAAATGCACTTCTGCAGTTGTAATGAAGTTTTTTCGTCTTGCTCCTGCATCCGTTGTATTTAATTTCACATGTTCCATGGTCGCATTCAAAACTGTTCCGCTTCCATTAATCTGCTGCATGGTGTTCCCGGCTTAAGGTGCCACTATATCAACCGTTGTTCTTAATGTTGTTCCATTGGTGGATCCTTCTGTGGGCGGAACCCCAGCAGCTTGGCCAGCCACTGATTCGTTGATCGTCTCCCTGGGCCAAGTGAAGACATTCCTTTCCAGTAAGTCTCAACGATCTCTCTGCAATTTATTTAATTTCACTTGCAGCAGTTTCCTTGCATAAACAGAGGCATTTTCAATTGGCTCATTCACAGGTTTATCAATAGCTTCTTGTCCATAGCAACTCTCTAGTTGCGAAAGCCTAGTTTTTAGCATATCAAACATCTCTCTCTACCTGTAAGAGAATATACTAGTATCATTAGTAGGCATTGGAATATTTTGATTAATGATAGAGAGGTGATAAGTACCTAGAAAATACTCCCCAGTTTACATTTAAAAATTAAAAATTGTTGAAGAGACGACTCTGCCATACAAAATATGTTATTCCAGTAAGCAGTGAGGGAACCAAACCTTGTGGGAAATGTAAAATGTGCGCACATTTGATGGATGGTATCCATTTTAAGCATCCTGATACTGGCGAGGTGTTTAAATTTGGGATTACTGCAACATGTAACGGCACCCATGTGGTGTATTTAGCTGTCTGTCAACTCTGTCATAAGTTTTATGTTGGGAATACTGACAGACAACTGAAAGACAGGATTAGGGAACATACCTACCATATTAAGAAGAATATGTTTAATGCCTTGGCAAAGCATGTCTATGAGACTGATGAGAGACATTCTTTTAAGTTTATAGTTATAGGAAAATGCACTGAAACCTTTAGAGGAGGTGACATAAAAGGAAGGACGGAGAGCTTAGAGGCAGAATGGATAGTTAGGTTAAGGGCGAATGTAGGACATGGTCTTAATGCTTACATTCCTATGAGACCCATTTTGAAAAACAGACCATTGCATAGATAAAAAAAAAATGATATATTTTTGAATTTTATGGATGTATTTATATGTGCATATATGCATTTATTTGTGTATTTTTAAATACATTTTAAAAATGTTTTGCATTTTAAATGAAGTATTAGGTAAGAGGAATGGGTACCTTTAAGTATTTATTAAGAGATCAGGTGACCATGATTCTAGAGTATAAGAAGGGTGTTTAGAATGAATATGACATACACCTGAGGAAGCATCTATGTGAAAGCGCTTGTGTTTGTCTTCGATCGAAGAAAAGTGTCTGAAGTTTTTTGGAAGAACCTGGAGCCTGGCCTGTGCTTATTTTATGGTGTTGGACTTGTATTAATTTTGTGCAGAGGCCTTTGGATACTGCTGATTTGTGTTTTTTGTTAATTGCTTTATAGTTTTCTATATTCAATACTTCCCCTTCCTTTCCCTCACTAACCTGTGTTCTTGCAGTAGGACTTTATCAATTATTAATTTAGCTGCACAGTAATATATCCTGTTTCCTTCTGTTATACCGCATGGATCTCTATGGACAGTCCTAATTTCTGCGTTCATTTGTTTCATCAAACTTCTGACTTTCTGGGTTTTACTAACAATCCGCAGTCTATTTCTTTCATTGATATTAATATGTCTGTTTATCTCTATCAAATCAAGCAACTCTTCTCTTAGCTTGTTTTCTTCTAACCTGAGGGCACATTTATTTTCCATTTCCTCTGGGCATTCTATAAAAAGTTCTATTACATCTTCCTGTGGCACATTCTCTTCAATTTCATCCTGTCCCATCCATTGCTCTGTCATATGGGAATTTACTGGGCTATCACTCCTCAACACTGACTATGTCGGAGTTTCCACAGTTTCCTGTTTCTTCCCTTCCTGTCCAGCTTTAAGTAAATGTTTATACTGGTTTACTGTAGAAGGCTCCAAAATATCTTCATACGGCAACTGGCCAATTGCTTCCCGTTTCACTTGTTTCCCCCTTAATTTACATATCCATTGCTCTATCCTGTTGTGGTGCTTTCTGAATTAGATTTTCTACAAGGAGTCCTTCACTTCGCAGGTACTCCACAACCTCAGTTTCTATTTCTTTAACTTCTCCATATCTAATCTCCTTTTCTACTTTTCATCTTTGCCTTCTTATGTTTTATATTGTAAAGTTTTCCATATCCGGATTCCTTTGCCTGTATTTCTCTTCAAATATCTTTGGTGCTGCTCTTTTTGTATTGGTTAGTTTTGCTTTCTCCTTTAAATATTACACCATATTAAATATCTTTTTCTTTCCCATCTCCATATTTCTTCTTCAGATGTATCTTGATCTTCCTGCTTCTCCTTACTTTGCGGACTCGCTTCATCTTGCTGTCATGTAACCTGTGTGTTACACCTTCTACACCAATTCCTTCACTTTGCAGGCACTCCATAACTTCACCTTCTATTTTTAACGTCTACTTTACCAATCTTCTTTTCTACATTCCTCTTTGTGATATTATTTTTACTGTGAAATTTTCCATATCTGGATGCCTTTGCCTGTATTTCTCTTTGAATATCTTTGGGCTGCTTTTTTTTATATTGATTAATTTAGCTTTCTCCTTTGCAAAAATATTGCACCATATCAAATCTCTCTTTCTTTCCCATGTCCATATTTCTTTTTTTATACTTTTCAAAAATCTCTAGGTTTTGTTCATATTTTCGCACTTCCTCAGATGTTTCTTTTTCCAAATAGATCAGTGCTTCTTGATCTATATACTGTTTTTCACAAATCTGTTGCATTAATGAATACAAATTTTTATTTGAAGCTTCTGACAGTATTTCTCGTGGAAGTATTTTTCTTTCCTCTAATTTCTCTCTTAATCGTTTTGTATATCCTGTGTCTGGAAACTCTGGGCTTTTTGCATAATAGTAACAATATATAATTTCTTTCTTACCCTCAATAGTCCACTTTATTGTCTTTATGACTCTTCTTTGGCCTATCAGTTTTTGTGATTTTTTGGATTACTACTTCCCTCTACAACAGGGGGGGGGGCATCCTCCCCACGGGCCTGGCTTGGCCTGACCCCACTATAGAAATGTTTCCAAATTTTGAGGGTTCTACAATGTCATCTTTTCCAGTCATGGCACCACTGCGCCTACCAGGACTGGGCACTTTTTTATCCTGGGTCTTGTGCACCCAGCTATCTTTTTTAGTTTTTAACCTACTTCTTTCTATGATATATGCTATATAAATACAGTCTATATATTAGTGTCGCCTTGGTGAGATTTTATGAAAAACAGGGTCCACCTCGTGAAGGTACTCACCAAGACTTCAGGATGAATTCAATTTCAACACTACTATTCTCTCTTTTTGTTGACTTTGCATCTCTCCAGTTGGACCCCATCTCTCTATTGGCTGTGTGGATAAAATAATGTGCCACAAGCAGCTGACTGTTCAGAACCTAGAGGGCCAAAGCACTGCTCTCAGTTTCAAATGGCTAATGTGAAGCTTCCTCACCACAAGGGGCCACACTACTTATAGCCTGTGGAGCTTAGGTAGTGTTCTACAATCTGTGGTCTAGGTTGTCTATCATTAGAACCTGCAATAGGCTCAACTGTAGAAAAAGAATGTCCAGTAGAAGGCTGGTGGGGACTATCAACAAAAGTCTGTAAGAGCAGGGTGACCCTGTAGCCAATGGCACTTCAGAATCCATTGCAACATCCACAACCTCAGGAGTACAGAATCCATTGCAACATCCACAACCTCAGGAGTACAAACAGTATTATAAAAATACCAAAAGGCACAGTAGAGCCACTTGTGTGGCCACTGGCACCTCACAGTCTGCTGCAAGACCCACATCAGAAGTACAAATGCCACTGTGAAGATCCCAGCCAGCAAAATCAGAAGGCACAGCAGAGTCAGGACACAGATCTTATAGTGCATGTTAAATCCACTTACAAGGGCAGAACGTACAGCTTTACTGCCTCCCTTTTACTGTCAAGTAAGCAAACTGTAATTTTCACCTTAGATGCCACATCTGCAACTTTAATGGCTCTCTACAACAGCAGGAACGAAAAATATCACATTGTTTTCAACTCTGCCCCAATTAAGGACTTTCTCTGAGCCAGGATCAGATACAAATTTTTTCCAGTTTATTGTAACTTCAGGGATTGCATCCATGGAACTGATCAAGGATGGCTACCTGTCATCCAGGTAAAAGAACAAAACTAACTCCTCATGCAAAGTTTCAGTCACTATGGTCAGCATACTTGTAGAGATTCTGAGGGCTAATGAAAGCCCAGATAGACAAACCCTTCATACTGGAAGTGATGCCTACCCACTACCCATAATGAAAAACAGAAATCTCCAGGGTGCTGTGTGTGTCCAAAAGGGACAAATCAAATCAATATACAGTCAGGCACCCTGCAGAAGCAACAAAACAATCCCCTGCTGGGTAACCATTCGAGGCCAAATGCATGAGATGCTTTATTTGATACCACCAAGATTCTGTGTATGACAAAAGGTTATCTACCTTCTTCAGTACTGAAGAAAATGAAACCCTTGCCTCTCCTCCAACATTGAAAAGGCTTCTACATTCCCTTGGAGCAGTACAATCTAGGCATTACCCAGAATTTTTGCTGAAATGAAGTAATTCATCAGCACAGCTACTCCTAGGGAGGACTAGTAAGCTTTAAAATACAATTCTAAACTAACAGCAATCTCAGACCATAACAATGTTGCAGGGTGCATTAGACTGACATGGCAAAACCATGCTACACTTCAGCCTTCCTTCATACAAAGGATGTTTCTTTCTCTCTTGTGGTTGGCCAGATCTAGAAGAGGAAGGGATTGAGGTGATAAAAGCATCGCAAAGACCCTGCAAAGAGGAAAAGGACCGTCTCCTTCTCAAGAGGTTACTGATTAAATATTCAGCCAGCTGACCGAAAGGTACTTCTGCCAAGAAATGGACATCTGAGGTCTTTCGCCTGAGTACATCATTCCATGAGAACAACCTCTGACCAGTCCATCCTGCTCATATGAATATCCAAGACTGCAGCCTTGTGTAAAAAAAACAGCACAAACGCAATTACAGCAGTAAATGTAGTAGTCCTCTGTAGAAGCCACAGAGTTTCAGGGCAGGCCTCCACCTTATAAAGCACTTTCCTCATTCAATGGGGCTGATGTGGAAAGTACACAGTTGTGTACACTTACCGTAAATGTAGATGTTCGAGTGTATTCACTATTGCAGTCATTTCATTTGGGTAATCTGCTGGCAGGTTGCCCTCAGTCGGCCTGATTAACAAAGTCTTGGGTCCTGCATCGGTTGCTGTCCCTTCTTCCATGAAGTCAGGTCGTCAGGGTATAAAACATGCAGCCAATGCCATTACATCAGTTTTTCTTGCCCCAGATGTCAGGTGCCCCCCAAATGGGGAGCAAATAAAATCAAAAACAAAACAGACATACCTCCAATCCCAAAAGCAAATACACCAAAAGGGCTTTTAAGCATAGTGAAAGAAAGCAGAGGTATAGCCAGAGAAAAATAGGGGGCTTGAGGGAGGGTAACCAGGACTGCAACAGTGAATACACTCGAACATCTACATTTATCGTAAGTTTACACAACTGTACTATGTTCTTCGTGTTTCACAGTTGCAGTCATTACATTTGGGTAGATTCCCAAAGCTATGGTTGGGTGGAGGGAATTATACAGCATTAGGAGCAGCTATAAGGCCCTGCAGGACAGCAGTGGCAAAGCCAGCTCTGGACTTAGAGAAAAGTGGTAAATGGTAATGTTTGGTGAACGTATGAACTGAGCTCCAGGTAGCAGCTTCTAGAATGTCCCTGATAGGAACACCTCTGAGAAAGGCTGCAGAAGTAGATGCAGCCCTGGTGGAATGGGATCTGATCCCCAGGGGGATCATTTTTCCATGGTGCATATAGCAGAAATGAATACAATGGCTTATCCATTTGGAAATGGTTTGTTTTGAAATAGCCTTTCCCTCTGCCCCTGTAGCAAATGCCACCAGCAGTTGTTCAAATTTTCTTTGAGATTTTGTCCTGTTTAAGTAAAATCTAAGTTGTCTGTGTACATCCAATGAATGTAGAATCCGCTCCCCCTTGTTCTGTGGATTGGGAAAGAATGTTGGCAAATGAATGGTCTGATTAAGAGCCACACTGGATACCATCTTAGGCATGAAGGATGGATTGGTCCTGAGAGATACCCTGTCCGCATGAAAAATGATGAAAGACTCCACTGCCATAAGAGCCTGTAATTCGGAAATCTTTCTAGCTGAAGTGACTGCTAAAAGGAAAGCTGTTTTCCAGGAGAGAAATGTTAAGTCTGCAGTAGCAGCTGGCTCGAAAGGAGGGACAGTGAGCTTTTCCAATACAAAATTGAGGTCCCAGGCAGGGGTTGGAGCTCTCCTGGGTGGTCTTAAGTTGTTGGCCCCTCTGAGATACTGCTTTAGCAGAGGATGAGAGAAGAGGGAAGGTTCTGTGTTGTAATGAGCTGAAATGGCTGAGGCATGGATTTTTAAGGAAGAAAAGGACAGGCCCTTGTGAAGCATCTCAGTTAAGTATTGTAAAATCTGAGGAATGTTGGTCACTGCTGTGCTTATCCCTTGAGAATGATTCCAGGCACAGAATCTTTTCCATTTGTCAGCATAATATTTTCTAGTACTAGTCCTTCTCACCTCCAAAATGACATCCATCACAGGTTTGCTGAGGGATGCTAAGGGTGAATTTAGGTGATTAGCCACGCTGCAAGATTCAAAGTTTGGAGCTGAGTGTGCAGAATTTGGTTGTTCTGCTGAGACAGTAAGTAAGGTGTCTGAGGCAGGTGCCACGGTGGAAGGTGTGACACATTGCGCAGGAATGGGTACCAGTGTTGGTGCGGCCAGTCTGGAGCAATCAAAATCATTTTTGGTTTGTCCTGTTTGACTTTTAGTAGAACTTTAGAGAGCAGAGGCAGAGGGGGAAAGGCATAGACTGATAGGTTTCTCCAGCTGAAGGATAGAGCATCCACTTTCCAGGCTGTTTTGTGATGAGTTCTTGTGCAAAATTTGTCCAACTGATAGTTCTGGGGTGAGGCAAAAAGATCTATGTCTGGGCTCCCCCATTTGCGTGTCAATATGTTGAAAATCCGTGGTTCCAATTTCCATTCATGTGGGTCCATGAGATATCTGCTTAGTTCATCTGCCGGAGTATTCAGCTTTCCTGGCAGGAATTGAGCTTGCAGTTGTACTTGATAGTACAAGGCCGTGCTCCACAATGCCATGGCTAGTCTGCAAAGGGGGTAGGAGTGTGTACCCACCCCCTGCTTGTTTATGTACCACATAACCGTGGTGTTGTCTGTCTTTATCATTAATTGTCCTGGATGAAAGTAGTCCTTGAAGGCTGTCAGTGCATTCTGTACAGCTAGCATTTCTTTTTGATTGATATGAAGGTACATTTGATTTGGGCTCCATTTGCCCTGAATGCACTTCCTGCCAGATGTGCCCCCCAAGCATAGTCTGATGTGTCTGTAGTTAGGGTTTGGGCGGCAGGGGGTGGTGTGAATGGCAGTCCCTTGTTTTGGTGGCAGGCCTCTGCCCACCATAGGAACTCTAGTTGCAGGAAAGGTATGACAGGAATCACTGTTTCCAGGCTGTGACAATGCTGACTCCATAGACTTTTAAGTACTACTGAAGATTCCTCATATGCAGTCTTGCATATGGAATTAGAAGAATGCAGGAGGCCATGAACCCCAAGGCTTGCAGTATTTACCTTGCAGAAAGCAGGGTTTTTGTGGCCACCTGTTTGAAGTAAGTCACCAAATGAATTTGCTTCTCTGGCATAAGGAAAGCCATCTGGCCAGTTGTATTCAAGCTTGCACCCAGTAATGTAATTTTTTGAGAGGGTACCAGTTGTGATTTATTTTTATTTATAGTGTAGCCTAGACAAGTTAGAACCCTTTTTACAAACGTCAGATGGTTTAGAAAAGTGTCCTTGTTTTCTGCCTGAATTAGACAATCGTCCAGGTATGGATATATTTGAATATTTCTTTGCCTGCAAAATGCAATTACTGGAGCCAGGCACTTTGTAAAGACCCTGGGTACAGTAGATAAGCCAAAGGGCAATGCAGAGAAAGTACAGTTTTGTACTTACCATAAATGTAGATGTTCGAGTGTATACACTGCTGCAGTCATTACACTTGGGTTATCCTGCCGTCAGGCTGTTCCCCAGTCGGCCTGAGTTCCAAAGTCTTGGTCTGGCGTCAGCTGCTGTCACCTCCTCCCTGACGTCAGTGCAACAGGGGTATATAAGATGCAGCCAACGCCATTTTCTTCAGTTTTTCTTGCCCCAGATGTCAGGTGTCTCCAAATAGGTAGACAATTCCAATTGCTAATACAACATAAATAAGAAAAGCAAAAAACAACTTACAGCTACCAGCAAATACTTCCCATAGGTAGTAAGGGTAGAAGACATAGGTACATACCAGCCAGTAAGAGGGGAAGGAGGGAGGGTAACCTGGACTGCAGCAGTGTATACACTCAAACATCTACATTTATGGTAGGTACAAAACTGTACTATGTTCATCGTGTTACACTGCTGCAGTCATTACACTTGGGTAGAATCCCAAAGCTGAGGTAGGGTGGCTGGTTCTATAAGGCATTAGGGGTGGCTATGAGGCCCTGCAGTACTGCAGTGGCAAAGCCAGCTCTGGATTTAGAGTATAGAGGCAGATGGTAATGCTTGGTGAAGGTATGTATAGAACTCCAAGTTGCTGCTTCCAAAATATCCTTGGTAGGTACTCCCCTGAGGTAGGCAGTTGAAGTAGCTGTTGCCCTGGTGGAGTGAGATCTAATGCTGGTAGGTACAGGTTTTCCATGGTATGTGTAGCAGAAACGTATACAATGTCCTATCCATTTTGAAATAGTCTGTTTTGAAATGGCTTTTCCCTGAGCTCCTGCAGCATATGCTACCAATAACTGCTTAGATTTTATGAAAGCTTTGGTTTTGTCCAAGTAGAAACGTAACTGCCTGTGAATGTCCAAAGAGTGCAGTAGTCTCTCCCCTTTATTCTGTGGTTTAGGATAAAAAGATGGCAGGTGAATAGTTTGGTTTAGAGCCACACTGGATACCACCTTTGGCATAAACATAGGGTTAGTTCTTAAAGACACCCTGTCCTGGTGGAAAATGAGGAAAAGTTCCACTGCCATTAGTGCCTGTAATTCTGAAACTCTTCATGATGATGTTATTGACAGGAGCAGAGCAGTTTTCCAAGAGATATATTTTAATTCTGCTGGGTTAGTGGCTCAAAAGGAGGTAAAGTTAGTTTTTCCAAAACAAAGTTGAGGTCCCAAGTTGGAATAGGTGCTCTACGGGGCGGTCTTATGTTTTTAGCCCCTCTGAGGTACTGTTTTAACAGAGGATTAGAGAAAATTGGTGGATCCGTGTTGTAATGAGCAGACATGGCAGAGGCGTGGATCTTGATGGATGAGAAGGAGAGGCCTTTGTCCAGCATCTCAGTTAAGTATTGTAGTATCTGAGGAATGTTTGGGACAAGAGGGTCAAGGCTGTGTGCTTGGTTCCAGGCACAGAATCTCTTCCATTTATCTGAATAGGTTTTCCGGGTATTTGGCCTTCTGGCCTCCAGAATGACATCCATAACAGCTTTGGAGAGAGGCACTGCTTGCTTGACTAAGGAATCTTCCATGCAGCTAGGTTTAAGGTCTTTAGCTGGCTATGTAGTATTTGATTGTTGTGCTGAGTCAGCAGATGTGGGATTTGAGGCAAAATCCAGGGTGGTTCTTGTGCTAAGCTCCTTAAGATTGGGTACCAGTGCTGGCGTGGCCAGTCTGGTGCAATCAGGATCATCTTTGGCTCTTCTTGCCTGGCATTTATGAGTACCTTCGGCAAGAGAGGTAGTGGTGGGAAAGCGTATACGTGTAGGTTCTCCCAGCTGAATGAGAGGGCATCCACTTTCCATGCTTGTGAATGGTAACTCCTTGTGCAGAATTTTTGTAGCTGGCAGTTTATTGGGGATGCAAACAGATCTATGTCCGGGCGCCACCATTTCTGTGTTATCATTCTGAATATTTGTGGATTCAATTCCCATTCGTGGGGATCCATAATGTTTCTGCTTAAGTCATCTGCCAGTGTGTTTTTCTCTCCTGGCAGATGAACTTGAAGGTTTATAGCTGTGTTCCACAAGGTCATGGCTTGTCTGCATAGGGGGTAGGAGTGAGTACCCCCTTCCTTGTTTACTTACCACATAACTGTGGTGTTGTCTGTCTTTAGTAGTAGTTGTCCTGGATGCAGCAGGTCCTTGAAAGCTATAAGGGCATTTTGTACAGCTCGCATCTCTTTTTGACTGATGTGAAGATGCCTTTGGTCTGCGAGCCACGTGCCCTGAATACATTTGCCTGCCATGTGTGCCCCCCCAGGTGTAATCCAATGCATCTGTTGTCAGTATTTGCCTGGCTGTGGGTTGTGTAAAAGGCTGTCCCTTGTTGAGGTGACAAGCTTGAGCCCACCATTGAAATTCCTGTTGAAGGCATGGGATTAGTGGTATAACTGTTTCCAAACTTTGACAGTGTTGAGACCATACATTCTTTAGGTACCATTGTAGTTTCCTCATATGCAGTTTGGCATATGGAATTAGTAGTATGCAGGATGCCATGTAACCCAAGGCCTGCAGAATTTGTCTTGCAGGAGTTGGGTCTTTGTTGCCATCAACTGAAAATATTGAGTCAGTTGTCTTTGCTTTTCTGGCGTGAGATAAGCCATCTGGGCCGTTGTGTTCAAGCTGGCACCCAGGAATATAATCTCTCTTGTGAGGGCACTAGTTTTGATTTCTTTTCATTTACTGTGTACCCCAGGCAAATTAGTAATTTTTTTACAAACGCCAAATGTCTTAGAAGAATGTCCTCGCTCTCTGCTTGAATCAGGCAGTCATCCAGGTACGGATAAATTTGAATTCCTTTCTGTTTGCAAAATGCAATTACTGGTGCCAGGCACTTTGTGAAGACCCTGGGCACAGCAGATAAGCCAAAGGGCAGTGCAGAGAATTGGTAGTGCATTGAACCAGCTATGAATCTGAGGTATCTTCTGCAGTTTTGTCTGATAGGGACATGCAGGTATGCCTCTTTGAGGTCCAAATTCACGAGCCAAGCTTTCTTGTCCAGCATGGGAAGAAGCTGCTGTAATGTCAACATTTTGAATTTCGGAACATCCAGTTAAGTGTTTAGAGATGAAAGATCCAGAATGGGGCTCCAGGCTTTGTCCCTTCTGGGTACCAGAAAAAGTCTTGAGTAAAATTCTTGTCCTTGCTCCTGTGATGGCACCTTTTGAATAGCTCCCATATCCATGAGTGCTGTCATTTGTTTTTGAGCCTCTGCCCATTGATTTGGTGGCAGATTTGGCATTCCTTTTAACCTTGGCAGAGTGTGAAAGTGGAACCTGTAACCTTGAAATATAATGTTGAGAACCCATTTGTCTTTGGTGATCATTTGCCAATTGTGGTAGAAGAGTACCAGTTTTCCTCCCAAGGGGGCTGTCAAGAGGGTTTGTTTGGCAGCTTTAGTGGGAAGTCATTGGAGCTGCTTTTTATATGGTTGGGGCCTGTCTTCCCCATCTTTCTGGCCTGATGCAACCCATTGTCGAGGCCTATAAAGACCTTGTGTTTGACCTCTACCTCTTGGACGTCTGTATCTTCCCCTTTGAGGTCTGTCTGTGACTGGAAAGGACCAATTCTTAGTTGGCCAGTTTCTGCTAAATCTAGGAGGCTGAACCTGTAAGAAATCCTTCACCGTTTGCATAGATTTTGCCTTATCCTCCATTTTCTTTAATACCTCTTCTGCCTTAACTCCAAATAACACATCCTGCTGCAAAGGTGCATCCAATAATTTTGCTTTAACATGATCTGGTAACGTGTGTTATTTTAACCAAGCATGTCTTCTAATGACAGAGCCTGTAACTGCTGCTCTGCAGGAGGCCTCTAGAGAATAAAAACCACATTGCAAAGTATGCTTTCCCACTTGTTCAGCTGCATGCAATAAATCCTGCATTTCTTTAAAATTAGGAGGATCTGATTCTGGAAGCATTTTCTGTTTTAACTGAGACAGTAAAAATTGCTGATATTTTAGCATGTGAAACTGGCAATTTAAGGCTCTCATAGCTAAAGTTGCAGACGTATATACTTTCTTTCCCCATCTGTCTAGTGCTCTGGAATCTCTGTCAGAGGGGACTGGATTCTTGGCTGATGAGGCCTTAACTCCTTTGGGTCCCTTTGAAATAGTTTCTGGGTCAGCTACAGGGCTTTTATACAGAAATTTATGTGAGTCAGGGACTTTGTAGTATCTGTCAGGTTTAACAGGGGCTGGAGGTAAGGAATCAGGATTTAAGCTGGATTCAGTATACACATCATCCACAATATCTAACACTGGCGGAATAGCAAGGGGTCTGTGTTGAGGTAATAAAAGGAAGTCTCTGAGCCTTTTCTTGGATTCTGAGTAATCCTGGCCTTCCCAGTGGAAATGCTCCCTCATGGTATGTAGGGTTTCCCCAAAGGAGTAGTCCTCAGGCGGTGAGGCTGATGATATTGATTCCTCAGCATCAGAATCCTCATAAGGGGGTAAAGAGTATCCTAGGTCTGAGGATGAATTAGAAGAGATGGACACCTGGTCGGATGAGTCATAGTCTGTATCCTGTCTAGGCCTTTTATCAGGAGGGGGATGGGACCCCCTGATCAGAGTGATTAGGTCTTCGGCCATTTTGAGCATTTGTTTCTTAGGCATGGAGGCCTGCCCTGGAGAATGCTGTATTTGTTTCTTTGATTTTAAAGGACGCTTAGATTTATCTGAGGATTTAATGCTTAACTGAGTAGGTCTGAAGACACCCTCTGAAGCTGTGGGCTGCTCAGCTACTCCGGATCCCTCTGAAAGGTAGTCTCGGTAGGCTGAATAACTTGAGCGTCCGAAGGGCCAGCCATCTCCACGTGGAAGTCAGAGGCGGCCTGTGGTTCTACAGAAGTGGTCGTCAGGGGCTGCGTAGGTGCCTCGCTGAAAACCGGAGAACCAGCGACTGGCCTAGAAGAGGCTTCGTCAGTTTTAGGCCTCGGATGCCTATCCTTGTCTTTGCGCTTTTTGTGTATTCCGGTCGTCGGAAGTTCCGACAGCATTGTATAATTGAATTTTCTACCAAAATAATGTCGGGCAAAATCAAACCAACGTTTAATAGTGCGCTTGTTAAACCTAGCACAAAACCAACAACCAGTGACGTTGTGGTCTGGGCCTAGGCATGGGATACAATAGGAATGGAAATCCTTATGAGGTATTTGCTTCCCGCAGGAAATACAGTTATTAACTTTTACTGACATCGGTCTGAGGCAAGAAAAAGTTTCCCCAATAGGGTACTTAGCTTTGTAGAAGACTTTGGTTCTGGATTCGGAATGAAAATCTCAGGAGATGGCCGACCGGCACTTGCGAACTGCTTTTGCTTCGGGCACTGCGTGGCAAGAAAGACTGAAGAAAATGGCGTCGGCTGCATCTTATATACCCCTGTCGCACTGACGTCAGGGAGGAGGCGACAGCAGCCGACGCCGGACCAAGACTTTGGAAGTCAGGCCGACTGGGGAACCGTCTGACGGCAGGATAACCCAAGTGCAATGACTGCAGCAGTGCAACACGATGAACATCTGGTAATGCAAGTAGCCTGCTTTGAAGCGGAGGTATCTTCTGCAAGATTCCCTGATTGGGATATGCAGGTAAGCCTCTTTTAAATCTAGAGTTGCCAACCAGGCATCTTTGCCTAGCATAGGAAGTAACTGGTGAAGAGTCAGCATCTTGAATTTTGGAATGTCCAGAAAGGTGTTTAGAGTAGCTAAGTCCAGAATTGGACGCCATGATTTGTCTTTTCTGGGTACCAGGAAAAGTCTTGAATAGAAACCTTGTCCCTTTTCCTCTTCTGATACTGGTTGAATAGCTCCCATGCTCATGAGGGAAAGTACTTGTTTCTGGGCCTCTGCCCACTGATTTGGGGGCAGGTCTGGCCATCCGTTTGGAATTGGCAAAGTGTGGAAGTGAAATCTGTATCCTGGGATACTATATTTAAAACCCATTTGTCCTGGGTTATAAGTTGCCAGTTTCTTGCATGACAAGTCAGTTTTCCCCCCAAATGGGCAGCTAAAAGGCAAGTGCTTGTTAAGTGTAAAGGGAAGTCATTGAGACTGCTTACCATAGGGAGGTGTCTTGTAGTTTCCAGATTTGGAAGAGGAGGCAGCCTATTGTTTTGTTCTGAAAGTCCCTTGTGAGTGAAACCTGGAGCCTTTGGAATGTTTGGGTTTGACTTGAGTGCCTCTCGAAGAAACTGGAAAGGACCAGTTCTTAGTAGGCCAGTGCCTACTAAATCTTGGAGGTTGCACTTGTAAGAAATCTTTCACAGTATGCATAGATTTAGCTTTATCTTCCATCTTTTTTAAAACTTCTTCAGCCTTATTACCAGAGAGACGGTCCTGTTGTAAAGGAGCATCCAACAATTTTGCTTTAACATGATCAGGCAGATTTTGCTCTTTGAGCCAAGCATGCCTTCTTAGCACAGACCCAGTTACAAAAGCCCTGCAAGAGGCCTCCAAAGAATCAAAACCACATTGCAAAGTATGTTTTCCAACTTGTTCAGCTGAATGCAATAAATCCTGCAAATCTTTGCTTTCCACAGTCAGAAATTGACATCATTTTCTGTTTAGCAGTCCCATGATATTCTGTTGATATTTTAGCATATGAAATTGACAGCTTAAAGTCCTGATTGCCAAGGTTGCAGAAGTATAAACCTTCTTACCCCATCTATCCAGCGCCCTGGAATCTCTAACAGAAGGGGTAGGATTTTTAGCAGTAGAAGCCTTAATGCCCTTGGGACCCTGACAAATGGTTTCAGGATCTGCAACAGTATTTTTGAAAAGGAATTTGTGGGAGCCAGGAACCCTGTAGTATCTGTCTGGCTTACAAGGGGCCGGAGGCAGAGAATCAGGAGCCATACTAGATTCTGAAAAAACATCATCAACAATGTCTAGAACAGGAGGTATAGCCAAAGGCCTATGCTGAGGAAGAAGAAGAAAATCCCCAAGTCTCTTTTTAGATTCAGAGAAATCCTGACTTTCCCAGTGGAAATGTTCCCTTAAGGTATGTAAAGTTTCCCCAAAAGAAAAATGCTCAGGGGGAGAAGCAGAAGGAATGGAATCCAGAAGGAGTGGGTATAGACAATTCCTGTTCATTACAAGAGTCAGAAGAAATAGAATCCTGTTCAGAAGATTCATAATCAATGTCTTGCCTAGGCCTCTTAGAAGGTGGGGGGGGGGGGTTGGCTACCCCTGATCAGAGTAATTAAATCTTCAGCCATTTTGATCATTTGTTTTTTAGGCATAGGGGCCTGCACATGTGGCCCAGGCATCGTTTTTTTAGGCATAGGTCAAGATTTTGGCCTTAGTTTTGAAGATGGTGTTGGTCTAATATACAAATCTGTAGGCCTGAAAACACCTTCAGAAGCCGGTGCCCACACAGAGGCTCCGGACCCATCCAAGGTAGAGACATCCGTGGGTTCCATAATTGAAGCATCTTGAGGCATACTGGACTCCGAATGGGTCTCAGTAGAGGCCTGAGAATCAGAAGTAGCAGGTATCAGGGGCTGCAAAAGCACCTCACTGAGTACAGGCGAACTGGCGATTGGCTTAGGAGAAGCGTCGTTGTCAGTTTTGGACCTCAACGGCCTGTCTCTGACTTTTTCTTTGCATTTTTTAGGTATTCCGGTAGTCGGATTGTTAACTGACAACATTTCTGGATAATTAAAGCGTGAGCCAAAATATTTAGAAGCAAAAATGTAATGACGTTTGATAGTGCGTTGATTAAATAAAGCACAGAACCGACAGCAAGGTACGTTGTGGTCAGGGCCTAGGCAAGGAATACAGTACAAATGAAAATCCTTATGAGGTATTTGCTTCCTACAAGTAATGCAATTATTAACTTTTATTGACATCGGAAAGGAGCAAGAAAAAGTTTTCCCAACGGGGTAATTAGCTTGTTAGTTGAAGACTTCGGTTCTGAAACTCAAAAACGAAAATTTCAGGAGTCGGCAGACCGGCACTTGCGAACTGCTTCTGCTTCAGGCACCGCACAGCAAGAAAGACTGATGTAATGGCATCGGCTACATGTTTTATACCCCTGACGACCTGACATCATGGAAGAAGGGACAGCAACCGACACAGGACCCAAGACTTTGTTAATCAGGCCGACTGAGGGCAACCTGCCAACAGATTACCCAAATGTAATGACTGCAATAGTGAAACACGAAGAACATCAGGTAAGACAAACAGCTGAGGGCCCAATGCCCCAGTGTGGCAGAGGAGTGCACCCTCTTTCCACTTGAAGCACAGCCATCTTGTTAAGCAGCAATGTGGCACAATTCTATAGGCTCTGAGACTTGTGGTGTACCACAAAGATTGCAAACAAGTCAGCAAAAGATGCTTAAAAACAGGTTTCCCACTAAGATGTCTTATAAGGGGCATTAAACTTTTTAGGGTAATAAGGGCAGAGTAAAACAGCTTTGCCCAATTAAGACAGCTTGTAAAGACCATCAAACTTTTCAAGGGTAAATAGGGCAGAGTAGGTGTTCTTCCAAGATGACTTGAGAGCATCTTAGAAAACTTACTCCCAGGGAGGGGTAACTCGGGGTTACTTAAGATTCTTACACAAACACTTCACCAGATGCTTCTAGAGGGGAAGGGACAGAAGTCTCAAAGAAGGTCCAAGCAGATTTTCATCAGCTGGAGGTAATATATCACCCTTTTGAAAGTAGCCTCAAGATCTTCCTAGTACTCAGAGGACTCACAGCACCAGTGAGCACCATGACCCCCACTACATGTGAACATCTGACGATCAGAGCTGTCTGCTGGCAGATGGGTATGAAGTGTCACATCGCACACTAGCTAAATGTAGCATGGGAGTGGGAGAGATCTTTTGCTGAACCTGTTGTAAGCGACAGACCCACTTTCTTAGTGGTGCACTTTCACAGCTGCAGCTCAGGTTCCCAGCACATATCTTAGAATTGCATGACTATACATTCAGGCGTGCACCCTGACACAGGATGACCAAACAGATCCTGCATAAATGAAGCCTACTGACCCATACTGACTTGTGGTGGGGAAGCCTAGGACTGTCCACGGTCTACCACCAATAAGTGATCACGTGTGTCCAGAGACAGTGAATCATGTGCTTGAAGGGTAAACCAAGAACCTTGGAATATACCCCTAGCAGGGTGGTAGCATCGGAAATGCCTCCTCTGACCCCAATGTCCTTGATCAAGGTTGAAGATTAATTATATTTTAGTCCTTTCTAGTCAAAAGTAAGCTCCCCACCTGCAGAACTGAGGACCTGATTTGAGAAGGTTCAAGCTTATACCTGCTCTTCAAGTCCTTGTCCCTACAGCCATGCTTCAAATTATGCATTGTGCTACAATGAGGACCTTGCAGCCAGCCAATGCACAAAATGGGTCAATAAACATTTCTCTCCTTTGTTATTAAACAGCTGGGTTGAAATTAGGGAAGTTGACAACACTATGCTCTTCCCTGAGAAAAAAAGAGGCAAAGCCAGTATAAGTCATGACTGGTAATTTTACAGCAATATGGGTACTTGTTGTGATGTTTAGGTATGCATAAATGGCAGCAAGGACTGATATTCACATGTTGTGATGTTTAGATATGCATAAATGGCAGCAAGGACCGAGATCCACGTGTTGTGATGTTTACATATGCATAAATGGCAGCAAGGACTGAGATCCACGTGTTGTGAGGTTTAGATATGCATAAATGGCAGCAAGGACTGAGATCCACGTGTTGTGAGGTTTAGATATGCATAAATGGCAGCAAGGACTGAGATCCACGTGTTGTGAGGTTTAGATATGCATAAATGGCAGCAAGGACTGAGATCCACGTGTTGTGAGGTTTAGATATGCATAAATGGCAGCAAGGACTGAGATCAACGTGTTGTGAGGTTTAGATATGCATAAATGGCAGCAAGGACTGAGATCCACGTGTTGTGAGGTTTAGATATGCATAAATGGCAGCAAGGACTGAGATCCACGTGTTGTGAGGTTTAGATATGCATAAATGGCAGCAAGGACTGAGATCCACGTGTTGTGATGTTTAAATATGCATAAATGTCAGCAAGGACTGAGAGCTACGTCTTGTGATGTTTAGATATGCATAAATGGCAGCAAGGACCGAGATCCACGTGTTGTGATGTTTACATATGCATAAATGGCAGCGAGGTCCACGCAATGCTAGTTAGAAAACATAACTTGCAGTCTCCAGGGATGAATTCCTTGTATAGCTGACATACTGCATCATCACATACAACAGAAAACGTGTAAAGGTGTCCTCAAATGCAGGATTTCACAGAAAAAAAAGCTACTGAACTTGGACTGGTAGAGAAGAAAAAGCCAGTCAAGGACTTATCCAGGGTAGTCCAAGTCATACAACCAATAACAAAGCCACACTAGAACAAGTGTGTTTTTTAACCTACTTGCTGACCTAGTAAGACCACTCGACAAATTATCCCTGTTCAGGGTGACCAGAGAGCACTAATTTACTCAGTCATACAGCAGGCAAATGAAGGTGAAAGAAATGAAACTGTACCCAGGCCATAGAAAGCAGCTTACTAATGACACAAAGTTAGTCCTCTGCACTGACTACATCCATCTAGATCATCAGGCTTTTCAGAGCCAGTGGGGGACAACAGAAAAATGGGAGAAGACATGATCACTTCAGGGAAGAAATAACCACTTTACTCACAAGTGTAAACAAGGAGAACCCAACCTCCTTGAACTCGCCTAGAGGGCCAGTGGTGGGAGGGGGAAGAGCATCAGCATGAATATAGATTAGCTCCAAGATGGACTCCACCAAAAGCAAGCCAAGAGGCCCAACAGCACACAGTAAACCCATTTAAATTTAAGGCTGAAATCTCCCAAAGGAAAATAATCTGTACAATGTGAGAGTGAAGGAACCCTCATAAATCTGAGTAGCCAATGATGGACCTAAGCACCTCTCTCCACTTGAATGTCAACGGCAAGAGACTGATGAGGGGACTGATGGAGACCAAGACCCAGCAAGCAGGACAACATAATAACCAGGTCACCCGAAGAAAAGAGAACCACATCAACTGAAGACCTAAACATAAAGCTTCCCTGGCAGCTTGAGGCTCTGCCAGGATTCACCACCTGATTCTTGGAAAAAAGAATGCTCAACATGCATTAAGAAGGGATGTGTAGTCACCCACAATAAAGGAGGACCATCCTTAACCAGACCAAACAATGCTTCCCAGACAATATACAGATTTCAGAAAGTAACCATGCTGCACTTGATATCCTTTGAGAGCAGAGGTGAAGAAAAAATAAAGATGTAATAACACATGGGATGAACTAAATGACAGAAAGCCTTCCTTCCCCAATGCCAAGAGGAAAAAGCAAAACACAAAACATACGTCCCTCTAATGACAGAGCATGACGAGGGCAGGATCATGGCTTCCAGAGATGAGGAAAGTATTTCCCACTGGCACATCTAATCCCTGGAGACTCAGTCCTGACCCAGGCTCTGACGCCACATGACAGCCACATGCTCGCTTACTCCAAAAGGGAGATACATCATGCACCATCTGGTGGGCCAAACCGGGGGGGGGGGGGGTGCTTCATAAACCTCAACTCCATAGCCCAGTACTCAAGTATAAAGAACCTACGGGGAGCCAAAGGGAGACACCCACCTTTGAAGCAACAGAAGGAATGTAGAAGGGAAGTCTCACCTCAGGTTTAATGAGGAAACTAGTGAACTAAGGCTCTAAAAAGACATCCTTTACCAAGAGGTCTGAAATATGCAGAAAACTCCCAATAGCGTCCTGAAGGATTATAGAATATCAAAGGGTTCAGAGAATGGCACTGCTTCAGACCCAATGGAAATAAGGCAGCAAGAGACCTAGGAGTCCAAGTATCTCATTCCCCACCCCACAAGAAGGGAAAGAAGGTACTCAAGGACTTGTGTATAAAGGGGAATTTACAAGTGAAGGACTGGACACAGGACCCTTCCTCAGCCTACATAACTCTAATGACAGTCCAGCCTGGACCTGCTCCAACAATTCTCCCACAGCTTTGAGCTTTCAGTGGAAAGAAAAGTACAGTTTTGTACCTACCATAAATGTAAATGTTCAAGTGTATACATTGCTGCAGTCATTACACTTGGGTTATCCTGCTGTCAGGCGGTTCCCCAGTCGGCCCGAGTTCCAAAGTCTTGGTTCGGCGTCGGCTGCTGCCGCCTCCTCTCTGACGTCAGTGCTACAGGGGTATATAAGATGCAGCCAACGCCATTTTCTTCAGTTTTTCTTGCCCCAAATGTCAGGTGCCTCCAAACAGGTAGGCAATTCCAATTGCTAATAAAAAATACATAAGAAAAGCAAAAAACAACTTACAGCTACCAGCAAATACTCCCCATAAGTAGTAAAGGGTAGAAGACATAGATACGTACGAGCAAGTAAGAGGGGAAGGAGGGAAGGTAACCTGGACTGTAGCACTGTATACACTCAAACATCTACATTTATGGTAGGTACAAAACTGTACTATGTTCATCGTGTTACACTGCTGCAGTCATTACACTTGGGTAGAATCCCAAAGCTGAGGTAGAGTGGCTGGTTCTATAAGGCATTAGGGGTGGCTATAAGGCACTGCAGTGGCGAAGCCAGCTCTGGATTTAGAGTATTGAGGCAGATGGTAATGCTTGGTGAAGGTATGTACAGAACTCCATGTTGCTGCTTCCAAAATATCCTTGGTAGGTACTCCCCTGAGGTAGGCAGCTGAAGTGGCTGTTGCCCTGGTGGAGTGAGATCTAATGCTGCTAGGTACCGGTTTTCCATGGTATGTTTCATAGTTTAGTACTAGGCTATCTGCCCTGGGGCATTTGTAAGCCTAGCCATAGTGATGTGGCTTTCGCCACCCCATAAAATGGTACAAAATGCACAGAATAGATTTAGAATACTGTGCCTCTGTCTAGTAGTGACACAGTGAAGGTCCCCTTATATAATAGAATTAGTTTACTGTGCCCCTGTCTAGTAGTGACACAGATGTGACCCCTGGGGTAAACTTACAATCTCCCATCCACTCATCAAGATTTCTCTTGAAGAGAGTCAGTGAGGGGCTCTGCCTAACATGAACTGGGATCTTGTTCCAGAGCATGGGAAGCCTCTGGGTTATGAATCTATCCCTCCAGCATGTCCTATTCATACTTGTGCTGAGGTTTAAGTCTTTAGCTCTCGTGGTTCTGATGGATTTGGACTTTTTGAGGTGGAGCATGTCCATCAGTTCCTGATTGGACATGGCCTTGTATGTCAGGCAGAGATCACCTCTGAGCAGGCGGTATGCTACTGAATAGAGCTGGAGTTTCTTTAGTCTGGCAGAATAAGACATATGTTGGAGACCCTTGATCCTCTTGGTGAGGTACTTCTGTGGTCTCTCCAGCTGTTGCAAATGCCGGGTGAGGTACATACCAAATGGGGCATTGTACTCAATCATGGGTCTGATGAGGGAGGAGTAAAGGGGTACAATGACATCCTTGGATCTGGATGTGAATCCCTTCATGATAAGGTGTGCAAGGTAGAATGTTTTTCTAACCACTTTGGCAATGTGGGTGTCAAATGAGAGGTCGCTGTTGACTTGGGTCCCTAGGACTCTGATTACTTTTTCCGTACTCAGTGGGTTGCTGTCTATGTGATAATTTGTGGGTACTTTGTTTTTCCCAAAGGGGATGACTATACATTTTTTGGCATTTAGTTTAAGGCCATGACTCCGGCACCAGTTGTCCGTTTCTGTGAGGCCTTTTTGTAGGATGTGTGTGTCCGCTGGTGTATTGTCTATGGCGCCTAGTTTGCAGTCATCTGCGAACTTTGTCAGCCACAACCCTCCCATGTTTGCTTTAACATCTGAGAAATAAATGCCGAACAAGAGGGGTCCCAGGACAGATCCCTGTGGGACACCACTTGTGACTGGCTTTGAGTCTGACATTGCTCCAGCGATTTTAACTTTATGGGTTCTGTCCTTTAGCCAGTTTGCAACCCATCTAGTGACATAAGGGTTTACATTTAAGCTGTTGAGCTTATCTATGATGCCTGAGTGGGGTATTGTGTCGAAGGCCTTAGCCAAGTCCAGGTAGGCTGTATGGACTGCATCGCCCTCATCAATGGCTCTAGTGACTGTTTTGAAAAAGTCAACCAGGTTCAAAAGGCAGGATCTGCCCTTTACAAAGCCAAACTGGGTGGGGGTCGAGTGTCTGTAGGTCACCAATGTCTCTGTTTATGAGTTCCATAATGATTCTTTCCATAGCTTTGCAGACCAGGCTGGTTAAGCTTATGGGGCGGTAGTTCCCAGGGTCTGTAGGGGTACCCCCTTTGTGGAGTGGGACCACTGTTGCTGTACGCCAGTGTTCAGGTACATATCCTGTAGTAAGACTAAGGTTAAATAGCATTTTTATGTGTGGGTTTAGCTCCTCTTGGAGTTCACGTAGCACGCAACCCGGGATACCGTCAGGTCCCATTGATGCTGTGTTTTTAGCTTTGCTGAGGGCGGCTCTCACCTGGACATCTGAGATGACAGGGAGATTACATTCAGCTGGGATAAGCATTTCTTCTTTTGGGGGTGAGGGAGGGGAGAAATTTGCACTGAACCTGTCAGCCAGAATGTTGGCAATATCTGTGGGTTCAGTGTATTTTTTGTTGTTGTGAACTAACTCTGAGCATATCTGAGGGTTTCCATGGGTTTCTAACATAGCTGAAGAAGGCTTTGTGGTTATCTTTAGTGTCCTTAATGATTTTTCTCTCAAAGTTGGCCTTGGATGTTTTTATGAGAGAACGTAGTGTTCTGCTAGTGTTGATCAGAGATGTCTTCCCTTTATGGGATTTTGCTCTGTCGTGCAGTAGCTTTCTTCTTTTGTTATACAATTTGTTTATGGCTGAGGTCCACCAGACAGGACGCTTGCCTTTGGTGGAGAGGGACTTGGATTTATTTGGGATTGCATGAGCCATGCATTCTTGGAGATGTCCATAGAAAGCATTTGTGAAGGATTCAGCATTGTGGGATGTGGTATCCACTGGCCCAGTGGGCTTAAAGGATACCATCTCAGTCTTAAGAAGAGTGAAGTCTGCTTTTGAGAAGTTTTTCACTGTGGTCTTTTGTGCTGGGGGTGGAGGTGGGATATGTATACCCAGGGTGATTAGTTTGTGATCAGATCTCACTAGTGAGGGGTATACCTCCGGTGTGGAGCATTTTGTCCCCATGTTTGTAATGATCAGGTCTAGTATATTATCTCCCCTAGTGGGAGAGGTGACTAGTTGTTCCAGTGCATTTGAATTTATGAATTCCAGGAACCTTTGGGCTAGGGTGTTAGGGCTAGAAAAATGTACCCAATCTATGTTAGGGTAGTTGAAGTCTCCCAGTATGATGGTATTTTGTGATACATTCATATCCTCCAATGTCTTCAGGAAGGCTGAGTGGGTTTCCTGAGATTGGGAGGGTGGTCTGTAACATGCTACCAGTTGTGTAGCAGAATAGCAGAAACGTATACAATGTCCTATCCATTTTGAAATAGACTGTTTTGAAATGGCTTTTCCCTGTGCTCCTGCAGCATATGCTACCAATAATTGCTCAGACTTTGTGAAAGCTTTGGTTTTGTCCAAGTAGAAGTGTAATTGTCTATGAATGTCCAAAGAGTGCAGTAGTCTCCCCCCTTTATTCTGTGGTTTAGGATAAAAAGTTGGCAGGTGAATAATTTGGTATAGAGCCACACTGGATGCCACCTTTGGCATAAACGTAGGGTTAGTTCTTAAAGACACCCTGTTCTGGTGGAAAATGAGGAAAGGTTCCACTGCCATTAGTGCTTGTAATTCTGAAACTCTTCGTGCTGATGTTATTGCCAGGAGCATAGCAGTTTTCCAAGAGATATATTTTAATTCTGCTGTGTTAGCTGGCTCAAAAGGAGGTAAAGTTAGTTTTTCCAAAACAAAGTTGAGGTCCCAAGTTGGAGTAGGTGCTCTATGGGGCGGTCTTATGTTTTTAGCCCCTCTGAGGTACTGTTTTAAAAGAGGATTAGAGAAAATTGGTGGATCCGTGTTGTAATGAGCAGAGATGGCAGAGGCGTGGATCTTGATGGATGAGAAGGAGAGGCCTTTGTCCAGCATCTCAGTTAAGTATTGTAGTATCTGAGGAATGTTTGGGACAAGAGGGTGCAAGGCTGTGAGCTTGGTTCCAGGCACAGAATCTCTTCCATTTATCCGAATAGGCTTTCCTGGTACTTGGCCTTCTGGCCTCCAGAATGACATCCATAACAGCTTTGGAGAGATGCATTGCTTGCTTGACTAAGGCATCTTCCATGCAGCTAGGTTTAAGGTCTTTAGCTGGCTGTGTAGTATTTGATTGTTATGCTGAGTCAGCAGATGTGGGATTTGAGGCAAAATCCAGGGTGGTTCTTGTGCTAAGCTCCTTAAGACTGGGTACCAGTGCTGGCGTGGCCAGTCTGGTGCAATCAGGATCATCTTTGGCTCTTCTTGCCTGGCTTTTATGAGTACCTTTGGCAGGAGAGGTAGTGGTGGGAAAGCGTATACTTGTAGGTTCACCCAGCTGAATGAGAGGGCATCCACTTTCCATGCTTGTGGATGGTAACTCCTTGCGCAGAATTTTGTTAGCTGGCAGTTTGTTGAGGATGCAAACAGATCTAAGTCCGGGCTCCACCATTTCTGTGGTATCATTCTGAATATTTGTGGATTCAATTCCCATTTGTGGGGATCCATGATGTTTCTGCTTAAGTCGTCTGCCAGTGTGTTTTTCTCTCCTGGCAGGAATTGTGCTTGCAGATGAACTTGAAGGTTTATAGCTGTGTTCCACAAGGTCATGGCTTGTCTGCATAGGGGGTAGGAGTGAGTGCCCCCTTGCTTGTTTATGTACCACATAACTGTGATGTTGTCTGTCTTTAGCAGTAGTTGTCCTGGATGCAGCAGGTCCTTGAAAGCTATAAGGGCATTTTGTACAGCTAGCATCTCTTTTTGATTGATGTGAAGATGCCTTTGTTCTGCGGGCCACGTGCCTTGAATACATTTGCCTGCCACGTGTGCTCCCCAGACGTAATCCGATGCATCTGTTGTCAGTGTTTGCCTGGCTGTGGGTTGTGAAAAAGGTTGTCCCTTGTTGAGGTGACAAGCTTGAGCCCACCATTGAAACTCCTGTTGAAGGCAAAGGATTATTGGTATAACTGTTTCCAAACTTTGACAGTGTTGAGACCACACATTCTTTAGGTACCATTGTAGTTTCCTCATATGCAGTTTGGCATATGGAATTAGTAGTATGCAGGATGCCATGTAACCCAAGGCCTGCAGAATTTTTCTTGCAGGGAGTTGGGTCTTTGTTGCCATCAATTGAAAGTAGTGAGTCAGTTGTTTTTGCTTGTCTGGCGTGAGATGAGCCATCTGGGCCATTGTGTTCAAGCTGGCAACCAGGAATATAATCTCTTGTGAGGGCACTAGTTTTGATTTCTGTTCGTTTACTATGTACCCCAGGCAACTTAGTAACTTTTTTACAAACGCCAGATGCTTTAGAAGAATGTCCTTGCTCTCTGCTTGAATCAGGCATTCGTCCTGTTACGGGTAAATTTGAATTCCTTTCTGTCTGCAAAATGCAATTAATGGTGCCAGGCACTTTGTGAAGACCCTGGGCGCAGTAGATAAGCCAAAGGACAGTGCAGAGAATTGGTAGTGCATTGAACCAGCTATGAATCTGAGGTATCTTCTGCAGTTTTGTCTGATAGGGACATGCAGGTATGCCTCCTTGAGGTCCAAAGTCACGAGCCAAGCTTTCTTGCCCAGCATGGGAAGAAGCTGGTGTAATGTCAACATTTTGAATTTCAGAACATCCTAAGTGTTTAGAGATGAAAGATCCAGAATGAGCCTCCAGGCTTTGTCCTTTCTGGGTACCAGAAAGAGTCTTGAGTAAAATCCTTGTCCTTGCTCCTGTGATGGTACCTTTTGAATAGCTCTCATATCCATGAGTGCTGTAATTTGTTTTTGAGCTTCTGCCCATTGATTTGGTGGCAGATTTGGTATTCCTTTTAACCTTGGCAGAGTGTGAAAGTGAAACTTGTAACCTTGAAATACAATGTTGAGAACCCATTTGTCTTTGGTGATCATTTGCCAATTGTGGTAGAAGAGTGCCAGTTTTCCTCCCAAGGGGGCTGCCAAGAAGGATTTACTTGGCAGCTGTAGTGGGAAGTCATTGGTGCTGCTTTTTATATGGTTGGGGCCTGTCTTCCCCTTCTTTCTGGCCTGATGCAACCGATTGTCGAGGCCTATAAGGACCTTGTGTTTGACCTCTACCTCTTGGACGTCTGTATCTTCCCCTCTGAGGTCTGTCTGTAATTGGAAAGGACCAATTCCTAGTTGGCCAGTTTCTGCTAAATCTAGGAGGCTGAACCTGTAAGAAATCCTTTACCGTTTGCATAGATTTTGCCTTATCCTCCATTTTCTTTAATACCTCTTCTGCCTTAACTCCAAATAACACATCCTGCTGCAAAGGTGCATCCAATAACTTTGCTTTAACATGATCTGGTAACGTATGTTCTTTTAACCAAGCATGTCTTCTAATGACAGAGCCTGTAACTGCTGCTCTGCAGGAGGCCTCTAGAGAATAAAAACCACAGTGCAAAGTATGCTTTCCCACTTGTTCAGCTGCATGCAATAAATCCTGCATCTCTTTAAAATTAGAAGGATCTGATTCTGGAAGCATTTTCTGTTTTAACTGAGAGAGTAAAAATTGCTGATATTTTAGCATGTGAAACTGGCAATTTAAGGCTCTCATTGCTAAAGTTGTAGACGTATATACCTTCTTTCCCCATCTGTCTAATGCTCTGGAATCTCTGTCAGAGGGGACTGGATTCTTGGCTGATGAGGCCTTAACTCCTTTGGGTCCCTGAGAAATAGTTTCAGGGTCAGCTACAGGGCTTTTATACAGAAATTTATGTGTGTCAGGGACTCTGTAGTATCTGTCAGGTTTAACATGGGCTGGAGGTAAGGATTCAGGATTTAAGCTGGATTCAGTATACACATCATCCACAATATCTAACACTGGCGGGATAGCAAGGGGTTTGTGTTGAGGTAATAAAAGGAAGTCTCTGAGCCTTTTCTTGGATTCTGAGTAATCCTGGCCTTCCCAGTGGAAATGCTCCCTCATGGTATGTAGGGTTTCCCCAAAGGAGTAGTCCTCAGGCGGTGAGGCTGATAGAACTGATTCATCAGCATCAGAATCCTCATAAGGGGGTAAAGAGTATCCTAGGTCTGAGGATGAATCCGAAGAGATGGACACCTGGTCGGATGAGTCATAATCTGCATCCTGTCTAGGCCTTTTATCAGGAGGGGGATGGGACCCCCTGATCAGAGTGATTAGGTCTTCGGCCATTTTGAGCATTTGTTTCTTAGGCATGGAGGCCTGTCCTGGAGAATGCTATATTTGTTTCTTTGATTTTAAAGGAGGCTTAGACTTAGCTGAGGGTTTAATGCTTAACTGAGTAGGTCTGAAGACACCCTCTGAAGCTGTGGGTTGCTCAGCTACTCCGGATCCCTCTGAAAGGTTAGTCTCGGTAGGCTGAATAACTTGTACGTCCAAAGGCTCAGCCATCTCCACGTGGGAGTCAGAGGCGGCCTGTGGTTCTACAGAAGTGGTCGTCATGGGCTGCGAAGGAGCCTCGCTGAAAACCGGAGAACCGGTGACTGGCCTAGAAGAGGCTTCGTCCTCAGTTTTAGGCCTCGGATGCCTATCCTTGTCTTTGCGCTTTTTGTGTATTCCGGTCGTCGGAAGTTCCGACGGCATGGTATAATTGAATTTTCTACCAATATAATGTCGGGCAAAATCAAACCAACGTTTAATAGTGCGCTTGTTAAACCTAGCACAAAGCCGACAACCAGTGACGTTGTGGTTTGGGCCTAGGCATGGGATACAATAGGAATGGAAATCCTTATGAGGTATTTGCTTCCCACAAGAAATACAGTTATTAACTTTTACTGACATCGGTCTGAGGCAGGAAAAAGTTTCCCCAATGGGGCACTTAGCTTTGTAGAAGACTTCTGTTCTGGATTCAGAATGAAAATCTCAGGAGACGGCCGACCGGCACTTGCAAACTGCTTTTGCTTCGGGCACCGCGCGGCAAGAAAGACTGAAGAAAATGGCGTCGGCTACATCTTATATACCCCTGTCGCACTGACGTCAGGGAGGAGGTGACAGCAGCCAACACCGGACCAAGACTTTGGAACTCGGGCCAACTGGGGAACCGCCTGATGGCAGGATAACCCAAGTGTAATGACTGCAGCAGTGTAACACGATGAACATTGGGAAAGAATCAGCAGAAGGTAGGGTGAAAAAATGTGCAACCCGAACACTGCAGAGTCACAAAAGAAAGCTCTTCCAGTGTGATAAAGGAGTACATACCCCCTCTATAAACATACATCCCAACCCAGGCCACAGAGAAAATATTATTTAAAAACTCACGCCCAGCTACTACAAAGAAACGATACGTGACAACTACCTTGGGCTCGAGCCTAGTAAGAGTCTTCCTTCTCTGAGACTAGTAGTAATGATAGTTATTCAGTTCTCTTAGTCTTGTTTTGTTGAGAAGCAATATTTCAATTCTGATCCAGCAGTGATGGAGTTTGTTATACTAAGCGAATTGATGTAAGGGGCACAGTTTCCTGCAAGGACAGTGGGGGGTTGTCCTCAGAGAAAACATTTCTGCACCTTTGAGTCTTCTTAATGCACTAGAATCAGATTACCATGTTTTACCAAACCAGAACACAATACAATACACATAACCAGAGAGATATGAAGGTGAAGGACCAGAAACCCCCCATAATGGGGGGGGCATCTACAGAGGAAAGCATCAAACAAGGACAAACTCCCTATCAAAAATAATACTCTTCTCTGCAAAGACACCATCTAATGTGCAACAGTCTGGCCAGACTCCAAAGAAGGACAATGTCATCCTTGTTATTCTAAGCAGACAAAGAACAAAGTCTCTAGCCCCTAGCCATGGCATTCAGTAGATGCAAAAGACCAATAAAGCGATATAATGTCCACCTGAGTAGTCAGAGATGGGAGCAACGAAAGAACCAACATGATCCCAAACTCGGGAAAGACCTTGAGGTCTCTTAGTACTGACGCCACTAAGAGGAAACACAGCTTGGACAGATAAGACATGCAAAGTCCTGGAAGTAATCCCTTAAAAACAGAAGCAACTGAAGAGATTATTGTACTCTTTATACATACACACACACATGCTCATCTGTCCATCTATATACCCAAACGCATACAAGATGAGGTTACGTTGGGCATACATCCTTGGGAAGATAAAGCTTTATCACCCTGGCTGGATCAGGAGTGTCAATTCATATGTCAGGAATAATGCAACAATGATTTCAGCCAGGATATAAACAGATGCACAAAGACACACACATATATATATATATATATATATATATATATATATATATATATATATATATATAAAACCACGCATAGATAGGGATATTTGACAACTCTTCAAAAACAATATCCATCAAACAGCAACTTCTATATCAGTGTGTTGACAGACTAGAGATAAAGAGAGAAAGGGAGACACTGGTGGTGGAGGTGGGGTCTGGGGTTGAGTATCAGTTGAAAGACCAGCTCTGTTAGTGTTTTAGTGGAATCAAGAACAGAAGATGTTATTATGGAAGGGATGATTAGCACAGCATGTAAAATGTTATGCAATAATTATAACAATCAGATGAGAATAAAAAAAGACTATGGGAGATTAGAATGAGAAATTACAAAACAGCAATATGATGAAAATGAGGAAATTTGTAAGGTCTCTAACTATGTTATGCAATCCACAAGATTAAGGATATTTACATGGAAAAGTTAACACACACTTTTATACTCCAAGTAGACTGTAAAAGATTTTCCTTCAAGTGGAAAGCACACATTGGAGATGTGAAGAGAATGAAAAAGAACATTTGGAACACATTTCCTGAGAAAGTTTGAAATTCTCTGTTTATCTGAAACCTGGTTAAAACCTAACACTAAAGACAATGAAGTGTTACCACCTGGGTACAACATACACAGGCTGGATCGGGCTTCGAGGAAGGGGGGGTGGGGTAGCTGTACTCTATAAATCTGAGTTGAATGTCACCATAGATGTAATACAACCTCCTCAGATTAATAACTCAGAGATTCTTGCCACCAAATTGCAACTTAATAAAAATAAATGTATTAATATCATCTGTATGTACATTCCCCCAGGTAACAATATATCTACATTTGAAGATATCCTGCACTGGCTATCATGTCACTACCCCCAAGAAACCCTACTACTTGGAGACTTTAACATAGACTGGGGCACCTGTTTCTCAGAATCCCCAACCACCCATATTAACCTGCATGCATTTACACAAATCATATTCATCCCTACCAGGATAGGTAAACCCAACCAAAAAGAAAGTATACTTGACTGGGTACTCATAAACAGTCATCCCCTCCTTAATGGCCTAAGCGATCACCTTCTCACATATGTAATTAAGCACAAAGCCATTAATTCCCAACAACCCTTACTCAGAAAGGTCAGAAACAATAAAAACTTTGTCCCTGCCAAATTCCAACAAGAACTAAACTCATGTAATTGGTCTATTCTAAAACACCTCCCCTTAGAGGAAGCAGTAGCATACTTTAACAACAAATTCCTTGAGATCCTTAATTAGCATGCACCTGTTCGTTCAAAGAGAACCAAGGCAAAAACTACACCATGGCTTTCTATAGAGTCTAAACTCAAAATTACCCTTAGAAACAAAGCATGGGCTTTATGGCGTTCTTCTAAAGACCCTCAAGATCACATTAAATACAGGCAATCCAGGAACGAAACCAAAAAATCAATTTTACAAGACAAAAAACAATACTACTGTAATTTACAGACAGTAAATCAAAATAACCAGGTCTAAATAATCTACTACATCCTGGACAAACTTCAACCCCAATCCCTGCTACTACTATTGATAAAACCCCTGAAGATGTTTCTGATAGTTTTAACCAATTCTTTACTGAGACAATTCAAGCCCTAGCTAGCCAACTACCTCCTAGCTCCCCTGGTCCTGAAAGTAGCACCCCTAGAAACCTACTCGCGTTCAGCTTCCAACCAGTCGCCACTTCACTTATCCGTACCTTGATCAAAAAATTAAAACCCACTACACTTTCTGCTGATCAACTCCCTGCCAAGTACCTACAAAAATCAGCTGATGCTATTGCTTACCCCGTCTCAATACTAATCAATCGAACCATAGTAGAAGCTAAAATTCCCACCATCTGGAAAATATCCTATGTAATCCCACTTCACAAAGGAGGCAGCTCTACTGAATTCTTCAATTATAGGCCAATAGCTATACTCTCTCCACTTGCAAAGATTATGGAAAAATGTATTCATAGACAACTCATGCAACACCTAATCCAAAATCTCCTTATGGCAGATACTCAGCATGGCTTCCATCCTCATCACAGCACTACTTCAGCCCTCCTAGCCTTTACTAACACCATAAACCATAATCGCAACAATAATTATATATCCTCAGTCCTCTTTTTGGATCTTTCCAAGGCATTCGATATGGTTGATCACCAACTTTTAATCCTCACCCTGCAAACATTCTGTCTAGATACTGGAGCCCTCCAGTGGTTTCAATCCTACCTGAATGGTCGACAGCAGGCTGTCCTCTGGCAGAACAAACTCTCTAACCTTCTACCTAACACCCTTGGAGTACCACAAGGCTCTATACTAGGGCCCTTGCTGTTCTCCATCTTCATTAACGACCTTTATATTGTCATCCCAAAAGTCAGCTGTATCCAATATGCTGATGACTGTACTCTGATTTGCTCAGCCACATCTTCAGTAGAGTTATGGTCAGCTACTCAGACCACATTTAATACAATAGAAAACTGGCTTTCTGGACATCATCTGATCCTAAAATCCCAAAAAAACTAAAATGCTGTTATTTTCACCAACTCGTAGGTCTACCGCTTTCACCTTTACCATAAAATCAAATGATGGCACAATAATTTCCCGACTCATCTACAAAACTATTAGGTGTCATCATAGACAATAATCTAAAATTTGACCTACATGTTAACCAAACTATCAAAACCATCAATAAAAAACTAGGGTCACTTTACAGAATAAAAGCCTTCCTAACCCCTCCAGCTAAAACTGCCATAGCTTGCTCTCACCTTCTTTCAACCCTTCTGTATGCATCCCCTCTACTCTCGAATTTAAACAAGACTGTCCTTAACAAACTGTCAATTTGCTACAACCACATTGCCAGGTTTGCACTGGGCTGCCTTTTAGGACACATCATTGCATCAATCTAAATCAGCTTGGGTGGCTTGAACTACCCAGCCTAATCCAGTATAACCAACTGATTATGGCCTATAAAATCCTCTATAATCCGGACAATACTCCTGCACTTAAAAATATTATCACCCCCTATAACAATCCTAGACCGCTTCGATTCTCTAACAAATTACTAATTCATACTAGCAAAATTAATAACACAGCCGGTGACTCTCTCTTTGCAAACTCTGTAAGTAGATCCTGGAACTCTCTTCCAGCTGATATTACCTTACTTTCCACCTTAGGTCAATTTAAAACTAGACTCAAACAACATTTGTCACTTAACTGGCTATGTCAATGTATCAAGCCTGGCTAACTCTCTCTAGAATGTGTAAAAATCTGTTAACCAGTTTACTGTGTAATTTAATTTAATCCTGACTTGTGCTCAGGATTAACTGTAACCTGTGGAACTTGTTTAGCTTGCTTACATATGTAATCTCTGTAAATAGTCTGTTTGTAATATGTAATGCTGGTATTATGTAATGCTGTATCTGCTTACCCTTGGAGCTTTTCTCCCCGGGCCTCCGCTGAAAATGGACATGCATCCAGTCGGACTATCCCGGTCAACGAATGTAAAATAAAAAAAATAAAAAAATGATATCAGTTTAAGGACTCCTTACAGAATGTCGTGACACCATGCACACGTAAAAAAAAAAGCTTAAGCATCTTCCTGAGGCTCGTTACTTGCTTTCTGATCCACATGTTGCACACATACGCAGTTGGTTTTACTCAGGTGTGTTGCACCAATCTCATAGGTACTACAGATAAGGGGCTTCGATACTGCAGTACAATGATGCAGTCATTAGTTTCTATTCACAATCGAATTGTCTGAGGTGCCACAGGAGCTCTTCTGTAACAAAAAGCAATAAAGTCCAACACCCCTTTTTAACAATGAATGTGCCGCAGCATATGCAAGGCGGCAGTGACTTTTGTGCCTCTGAAACACTGTCGACTGATCCCATCTTTCACAAACCAGATCATATAATGCAGTATGAATTTTGCTATAAAGGGTTATATAAATGAAAGTTACGTACTTACCACAATGCTAGATCTGTGTTGTCTTCTTCCATCTGTCTCAGCTAATGGTATGTGGGATCCAATGCCAGCAATTTTCAGATTTTGGATCCAGGCACAGGTTCCTTGTCCCTATCCATAATTCCTCTTTCCCACATCAAGTTTGCCTGCTTATAAAGAGTACTCAGCTTATGCTAAATACAAGCAAAGAGGACTGGAATGCCAGAAATACAGTCAAGGGATACAAGTAAGACAATACTTTGGGCTGGTCCAGTATGGTCAGTCGAGAGCTCAACATGGGGACAATTTGGATGTGGGTCAGAGAGAGGGAATGTTGAGATGGACAGAAGAAGACAACATGGCTCTATCGTTATGGTAAGTACACATCTGTATCCAATATTGCCTTTGCTGTCTAATTAATGGGAGTCATCAGCTCCCACAAACCCTGTGAGGACTTATGGAAGAATGTTCCAGAAGATGATGGAGCCAAACAAAGCCACAGACCTAGACTGCAAAGAATATCATGTAATGAGAGAAGAAAGTATGCACTGTAGACTGAGTAGCCACAGCACTAGATAAGGGGAAAAAAAAGCAGTACAGGTTGCTACCGCTCTAGCTGAATGTGCTTTAGGTTTGTTAGGCAATGACAGTCTGGTGACTCTATAGACAAACATGATGCAATCAGACAACCACTTGGACAATGTGAGCTTGGTGACCCCGGCTCCTAGTTTAGCTTTAGAAAAGGGAGAAACAGGTCACATTTCCTGAGGTACTTGCTAGGATGTAAAAAGAAAAGTAATGGATGATGAACATCTAGCAAATGTAGACATATTATTTGAGAAGTTCAGGAAAACCCAGGAAGATGAATGACCTAATTCAAGGCAGTCTTGGGAGCAACCACTGAAAGGAAATTAGGCATCATTCAAAGTGACACCCTATCTTTATGAAAGGCCAAATATGGTGGTTTACAAGGGAAGGCCTGCAAGTTCTGAAATCCTCCTTGCTGAGGTAAACTCCACCAAGAAAGAGTTTTCCAAGAACCAAGAATTTCAAGTCCATAGTAGCTGCAGGTTCAAAAGGGGGGATGTCATGGCCTGTAGTAATACAGTAATATCCCCAAGGTAAAGCAGGATCCCTTACAGGAGGAAGGAGAAAGGTACCCTTCAAAAAGACCTTATAAAACTACAGAGATGAACATTTGAAATGGCTGCCAGCTGAACTTTAATCATAGAATAGCTAAACCCCTGCATGAAAAACAATTTGAAGTTTCACACAGAATTACAGAGATGCATCCAGGCATGTTACTGTATGGCAATGCTTGAGCCTGATGCTCTAGAAGTGCCATCTGACGGATTGGACAAAAGGTGCATCAACACATTTGTAATGGACTGCATGGTTGCCAAACTGTGACTCCCGATAATTTGCAGGATTCCACTGTCATGGTACCTTAAAAGGACTTTTAGAGTTTTGGTCAAGTACCTCTAGAATGTCATTAAATGTACAAGGTAATTCAGCATGTGTAAGGCATAGCTGATGTGTAAACAAGATTTGCAAATCTGTCCAAGGCCCGTGGCTCCCAGTTCGGGTTACACAGAGGAATTCTTCTCAGAGAGTTCTTTCTTTGTGGCAGCCACCTGCATGATGACTTCTACAGCAGGCCACTTGCTCCAGTGTGGCCTACCTCCTGGTAAATCCAAAACTTTGCTGGGCTTGTGGGGAATATGCTCCACCATGTCTGGCTCCTTCCAAGACCAATGGAATACCAAGTCTGTAATTTTGGCCACAGGGGCACTACCCAAGTAGATTATCCAGTTCCAAAGGCTCCAAGAAACCCAGATACCCAGATTTTCCTGTATGCCTAAGTAATTCCAGGATGTTCACAATTGAGACTTCTTCAAGGGGAGACCTTGGGGACCCTTCCCCTTCATCGGAGGGTGTAATCAGTAAGAAACTCCTGAGGGGCGTTCAAATGCTCTCTTCTACAGAATGCTTTCTGTACTCTCAAATGGGAAGATGCTCTGGGGAAGAATCAGAAGCTGAAGAGCAGCTCACCCAACAAGACTATCCTGAAGGAACAGGATGCTGTTGGACCAACATGGCAGACACTAGAGATGGTCAGAACAGATCCAAAGGAAGATGGGTTACCTTTTCCTTGATAAGGAGACAGCCTTCTTAAATGCCTCTATGGATGACTCCAAGGCTGAAGCCAGTCCCAAAGGAATTCCTCACAAGCCCATCTCGGTTCTGAAGCATACACCGGGGCCAAACTATCAACAGCTGTAGCACTGAAGGGAAGGGATGGATATGACAGCCTTGAAGTTGACCCTGACCTCTCTCTCTCAGCTCAGGCCCCCCCCCCTTCCAAAATCCAACACCAGAGTCAAGCTGGTGAGGGACACTGTAAGAATCAAAGACATCCAGTCTACCAGCTCTGACAAAGGGACCCATGGGAAGTGCTCCGATTCAATATCGGGTCTATATTGAATCAGCGAACGCTTGAAAAAGCTAACACTGATTCATCGACCCTAGTTAACCGAAAGCTGACAATCCCGAACACTTGGAACAGAGATTTTTTTCCCAGAGAAAAAACTTGTTCCACAAAAAAAAAAAACAAAAAAAAAAAAACTTAAAACAGTATTTAATGTGGGGGGCTGTGCCCCCCCCCCCACCCCCACCCCTACTTAAATATACCAACTCTGAGATCACACCACAGTGGAGGAAACGACAAACTCTCGAAACCGGCCCAGTGATTATTTTCCCTGGGGAAAAAAATCGCTGTTCTGTGTGTTCGGGACTGTCAGCTTTCGCTCAAATAGGGTCAATGAATCAACGTTCACTTTATTAAGCGTTCGCTGATTCAATATAGACCCTTCAATATCACCTGATCCGAAGGTTGAATCAAGAAAAGAAGAAACCAAGTGAGGAGTAGAAGGGCCTAGTACTGATACCTCTTGAAATGGGAAAAGGAAGGACGACACCCCGCATCAGAACATGAGTCCTCAGCATTTTCTACTCTGGACAGATTTCTCGATGATCATACAGACCTCAAAGAAAAGGTTGTTGAGAGTAGCCTAGACAGCCTATGAAACAGTCCCTTTAATGGAAGGGTAGTAGATCGGAGCACAGGAGGAGCTGGCACCAGAGAAAAGTACAGTTGTGTACCTACCATAAATGTAGATGTTCGAGTGTATTCAGTGTTGCAGTCATTACTCTTGGGTTATCCTGTTGGCAGGCTACCTGCAGTCGGCCAGAATTCCAAAGTCTAGGTCCGGCATAGGTTGCTGTCGCCTCTTCCCTGACGTCAGTGCACCAGGATATAAAAGATGCAGCCGACGCTATTTTCTTCAGTTTTTCTTGCCCCAGATGTCAGGTGCCCCAAATAGGTAGGCTGAAAAATAAATCAATAATAAATGCATGCAAAAAAATAACATTTCCTTCATCTACAAGCAAATACACCAAAAAGGTTGTATAGGATAGAGAAGTGCAGATAAGTCCAGCTAAGAGAAGGGGGATGGTGGGTGGGTAACCTGGACTGCAACAGTGAATACACTCGAACATCTACATTTATGGTAGGTACACAACTGTACTATGTTCATTGTGTTTCACTGTTGCAGTCATTACTCTTGGGTTGAATCCCAAAGCTGAGGAAGGGTGGCTGGGCTAAATAGGATTAGGAGAGCCTATGAGGCCCTGCAGAACTGCAGTGGCGAAGCCTGCTCTGGACTTAGAGTAGAGAGGCAAGTGGTAGTACTTTGTAAAGGTGTGCACTGAACTCCAAGTTGCAGCCTCTAAGATTTCTTTGGTTGGTACTCCCCTGAGGAAGGCTGCTGAAGTGGCTGCTGCTCAGGTGGAATGAGGCCTAATGCCCTTAGGCACTGATTTGCCATGTTGAGAATAGCAGAAACGGATGCAATGGCCTATCCATTTAGAAATAGTCTGTTTTGAGATAGCCTTTCCTTGTGATCCTGCAGCATATGACACTAAAAGTTGCCCGGTCTTTCTGAAAGCTTTAGTTCTGTCCAAGTAGAAGCGTAACTGCCTGTGTATGTCCAAAGAATGCAGAATTTTCTCACCCTTGTTCTGTGGATTTGGGTAAAAGGTAGGCAAGTGAATGGTTTGATTGAGGGCCACACTGGACACCACCTTAGGCATAAATGTAGGGCTTGTCCTCAGAAAAACCCTGTCTGGATGAAATATGATGAAAGGTTCCACAGCCATGAGTGCTTGTAACTCCGAGACTCGCCTTGCAGAGGTTATGGCTAGGAGCAGAGCTGTTTTCCAGGTAAGAATTTAATATCCGTTGTTGATGCTGGCTCGAAAGGAGGCAGTGTGAGTTTTTCCAAAACAAAATTGAGGTCCAAGGCCGGAACAGGTGCTCTCCTTGGAGGCCTAATGTTTTTGGCCCCTCTGAGGTACTGCCTTATTAAAGGATGAGAAAAGATAGGTGGTTCCGTATTGTAATGTGCAGAAATGGCAGAGGCATGAATCTTAATTGATGAGAAAGAAAGGCCTTTGTTCAGCATCTCAGTTAGGTATTGTAAAATCTGAGGAATATTTGGTACAGACGTGTCAATGCATTGTTCCTGGTTCCAAGCACAGAATCTCTTCCATTTTTCTGCATAAGATTTTCTGGTACTGGGCATCCTGGCCTCCAAGATAACATCCATAACAGCTTTTGAAAGAGGAGTTTATCCGCCATGCTGCCAGATTTAAGGCCCTGAGTTGGCTGTGCAGGATCTGATTGTTTTGTTGAGTCAGCAAGTGAGAAGTTTGAGGCAATATCCATGCTGGACCTTGAGACAAGCTCTTTAGGACTGGGTACCAGTGCTGGCGTGGCCATCAGAATCATTTTTGGCTTCTCTTGTCTGACCTTTAAGAGTACTCTGGGAAGGAGAGGTAGTGGGGGAAAAGCATATACTGTTAAATTTTTCCAGCTGAATGATAGGGCATCCACTTTCCATGCTTGCTTGTGGTAAATCCTTGTGCAAAATCTCTGCAATTGACAGTTGTGAGGGGAGGCAAATAGATCTATGTCTGGGCATCCCCATTTCCTTATTATCATCCTGAAGACTTGTGGATCCAGTTTCCATTCATGGGGATCCATGAGGTTTCTGCTTAGTTCATCTGCCAAAGTATTTGTTTTGCCTGGCAGGAATTGTGCTTGCAGGTGAACTTGAAAGGCCAATGATGTGTCCCATAAGGTCATTGCTTGTCTGCAGAGGGGGTAGGAATAAGTACCTCCCTGCTTGTTTATGTACCACATGACCGTAGTATTGTCTGTCTTTATCATTAATTGTCATGAATGAAGCAGGTCCTTGAAAGCTGTGAGGGCATTTTGAACAGCTAGCATCTCTTTTTGATTGATGTGAAATCCATCTGGTTTGCAGGCCATGTGCCCTGAATACATTTTCCTGCCATATGGGCCCACCAGGCATAATCTGATGCATCCGTCGTCAGTGTCTGTCTGGCTGTGGGTAAACTGAATGTCAGACCCTTGTTGTGGTGACAGGCTTCTGCCCACCATCGAAACTCCTGTTGTAGGTAGGGAATGAGTGCAATTACTGTCTCCAGGCTGTGGCAATGCTGAGTACAAACACTTTTCAGATGCCATTGTAGTTTCCTCATATGCAGTCTGGCATATGGAATTAGTAGAATGCAGGATGCCATGAATGAAACCCAAGGCCTGCATGATTTTCCTTGGAGATAAGTGGGTCTTTAATGCCAATTTCTTGAAGTAAGTAGTCAGTTGTTTTTGCTTGTCTGGCATGAGATAAGCCATCTGGGCAGTTGTATTTAAGCTTGCACCCAGGTATATTATCTCTTGAGAGGGCACTAGTTTTGATTTCTTTTCATTCACTGTGTACCCTAGGCCAATTAGTAATCTTTTTACAAATGCCAGATGCTTTAGAAGAGTGTCTTTGTTCTCTGCTTGAATTAGGCAGTCGTCCAAGTAGGGATATATTTGAATTCCTTTTTGTCTGCAAAACGCAATTACTGGTGCCAGACATTTTGTAAAGACCCTGGGCGCAGTAGATAAGCCAAACGGCAGTGCAGAGAATTGGTAATGCATTGAGCCAGCTATGAATCTGAGGTATCTTCTGCAAGACTGTCTGATTGGGACATGCAGGTATGCCTCTTTTAGGTCCAAAGTTACGAGCCAAGCCCTCTTGCCCAGCATGGGCAGTAGCTGCTGAAGAGTCAACATCTTGAATTTCGGAACTTCCAGAAATGTATTTAGTATAGACAGGTCCAGAACTGGTCTCCAGGTTTTGTCCTTCCTGGGTACTAGGAAAAGTCTGGAGTAAAATCCTTGCCCCAGCTCTTGTTGTGGTACTTGCTGAATGGCCCTCATGTCCATGAGGGCTGTAATTTGTTTTTGTGTCTCTGCCCATTGATTGTGTGGCAGGTCTGGCATGCCCTTTGACCTTGGTAGAGTGTGAAAATGGAACCTGTAGCCTTGGGACACTATGTTCAGAACCCATTTGTCTTGGGTAACCATTTGCCAATTTGATGAAAAAAGCACTAGTTTTCCACCTAAGGGGGCTGTCAAAAGAAAACTGCTTGGAACTGGTAGAGGAAAGTCATTGGGACTGTTTCCTGTAAGACTGTGATTTGTCTTCTCTGCTTTTGGAGGTAGGAGCACCCCATTGTTTAGGCCTGTATGAGCCTTGGGGCTGAGATCTGCCTCTGGGATGCCTGTATCTGCCTCTTTGTGGTCTGTCTGAGACTGGAAAGGACCAATTTTTAGAAGGCCAGTTCCTGCTAAACCTGGGTGGCTGTACCTGTAAGAAATCCTTGACTGTCTGCATGGATTTTGCTTTATCCTCCATTTTTTCAACACCTCTTCTGCTTTAGTACCAAACAAAGTATCATGCTGTAATGGTGCATCTAATAATTTTGCTTTAACATGATCAGGCAGATTTTGTTCCTTTAACCAAGCATGCCTTCTAATAACAGAACCTGTAACAGCGGCCCTGCAAGAGGCCGCCAGTGAATCATAACCACATTGCAAAGTATGCTTTCCCACTTGTTCAGTTGCATGCAATAAATTCTGCAATTCCTTGTTCTCTGAACATTCAGTATTTGTCAACATTTTCTGTTTAAGTAGTGACATTAAATATTGCTGATATTTAAGCATATGAAATTGACAATTTAAAGCCCTTACAGCCAGGGTGGCAGAAGTGTATACTTTTTTCCCCCATCTGTCTAGAGCCCTAGAATCCCTATCAGAGGGGACAGGGATTTTTGCAGTGGAAGCCTTAACCCCCTTGGGACCCTGAGATATAGTTTCTGGGTCAGCAGCGGGGTTTTTATATAGGAATTTATGAGAATCCGGGACCCTGTAGTATCTGTCTGGCTTAGCAGGTGCAGGGGGTAAAGAGTCAGGGGACAGTCCGGACGGACTATGCTATGATGGCTTAGTGGTTAACTACTGTGACTATAGTGAACAGGGTCCTGAGTTCGAGCCTTGCAGAGACAGTTTATCCCCCCCCCTCCCCACCAAAAGGGCAAATATCTATCCCAGCAGAGTGCTGCCCCCCTGACATCTCAGATGCTCAGGTAAGAGCCGCCCTCTCCAAAGCAAAAAACACAACATCAATGGGACCAGACGGTGTCCCGGGCTGTGTCCTACATGAACTCCAAGAAGAGCTAAACCCAAACATAAAACTACTGTTCAATCTCAGCCTTACTACAGGATATGTACCCAAAGAGTGGTGTACAGCAACAGTGGTCCCTCTCCACAAAGGTGGTGCCTCAACGGATCCTGGAAACTATCGCCCCATAAGCTTGACTAGCTTGGTCCGCAAAGCTATGGAAAGGATCATCATGGACCTCATAAATAAAGATATTGGGGACCTACAGACACTGGATCCTACCCAGTTCGGCTTTGTTAAGGGCAGATCCTGCCTCTTAAACCTGGTTGATTTCTTTGAAACAGTCACCAAGGCCATTGATGAGGGGAAGGTGGTCCACACAGCCTACCTGGACCTCATAAAAGCCTTCGATACAATACCCCACTCGGGCATTATAGATAAGCTCACCAGCTTAAATATGAACCCTATGTCACTAGATGGGTTGCAAACTGGCTCAAGGACAGAACCCACATGGTTAGAATTGCTGGAGCCATGTCAGACTCCAAACCAGTTACAAGTGGCGTCCCACAAGGCTCAGTCCTGGGTCCTCTCTTGTTCGGTATATATTTTCCTGAGGTACAGGCCAACACGGAAGGACTGTGGCTGACCAAGTTCACAGATGACTGCAAACTGGCCATAATCGACTCTCCAGCCGACACAAGCATCCTCCAAAAGGGCCTCATAGAAACAGACAACTAGTGCCAGAGCCATGGCCTCAAGCTAACGCCAAAAGTGTATAGTCATCCCCTTTGGCAAAAACAAAGTGCCCACAAATTACCATATAGGTGGTAATCCATTAAGTACAGAAGAAGTAATTAGGGACCTGGGGACCCAAGTTGATAGCAGTCTCTCATTTGACAACCACATGGCCAAAGTAGTTAGAAAAACATTTTATATAGCCCACCTAATCATGAAGGGATTCACATCTAGATCAGGGGAGGTCATCGTGCCTCTTTACTCATCCCTCATCAGGCCCATAATTGAGTACAATGCCCCTTTTGGGATGTACCTTACCAGATACTGCAACAACTGGAAAGACCCCAAAAGTACCTCACCAAGAGGATCAAAGGGCTCAAACAGATGACATATGGTGCCCGGTTAAAGAAACTCCAGCTCTACTCAGTAGCATACTGCCTGTTCAGGGGCGATCTGTGCCTGACGTATAAAGCCATGTCCAACCCGGAATTAATGGACATGCTGCACCTCAGAAAATCCAAATCCCATCGAGCTACGCTCGAGACTTGAACCTCAGCACTGAAATAAAAAGGACATGCTGGAGGGACAGATTCATAACCCAGAGGCTCCCTTCACTCTGGAATAAAATCCCAGTCCAGGTTAGGCAGAGTCCCTCATTGACTCTCTTCAAGAGGAATCTTGATGAGTGGATGGGAGATCGTAGGTTTAACCCGGGTATCACTTCTGTGTCACTGTTAGACAGAGGCACAGTATACTAACCTCGAAAAAGGGCATAGCAAAATTAATTTAAAATGGGTGGCGAAAGCCAAACACATTCTGGCTAGGCTTATAAATGCCCTAGGGTAGATAGCCTAGTATGAACCTGTGAACCTGAAAATACATCATCTACAATGTCTAAAACAGGTGGAATAGCAAGGGGTCTGTGCTGAGGAAGAAGCAGGAAGTCTCTGAGCCTTTTCCTAGACTCAGAATAGTCTTGGCTCTCCCAGTGGAAATGCTCCCTCATAATATGCAGTGTTTCCCCAAAAGAACAGTCCTCAGGAGGAGAGGCTGAAGGAATGGATTCTTCAGCATCAGAATCCTCATAGGGAAGCATGGAGTAATCCTGTTCAGAAGAGGAATCAGAGGAAATAGATACCTGATCAGAAGAATCATACTCTGTCTCTTGCCTAGGCCTCTTATCAGGAGGGGGATGGGAGCCCCTGATCAAAGTATTTAGGTCTTAGGCCATTTTGAACATCTGTTTTTTAGGCATGGAAGTCTGAATAGGAGAATGCTGTACTTGTTTCTTTGTCTTTAAAGCTGCTTTAGTCTTTGAAGCTGAGGATGGCTTAACATATAGTTGTGTAGGTCTGAAGACACCCTCAAAAGCAGATGCCTGCTCAGTGGCTCCGGACCCATTTGAGGGACTGATTTCCGAGTGTCCAATACCTTGAGTTTCCAGATGTCCAGTCGGCTCCACGTGGGATTCAGTAGCGGCCTGTGGCTCTGAGGTAGCGGGCGCCAGGGGCTGCGAAAGCGGCTCACTGAGAACTGGCGAACCGGCGACTGGCCTAGAAGAGGCTTTGTCACTGGCTTTGGACCTTGGATTCCTATCCTTGTCCTTGCGTTTTTTGTAAACGCCGGTTGTCGGCTGTTCCGCCGGCATTATATAATTAAACCTTCGGCCAATGTAATGAAATGCAAACTCAAACCGACACTTGAATCTAGCACCGACACTTGAATCTAGCACAAAACCGACAGCTACCAACGTTGTGATCAGGGCCTAGGCAAGGAATACAGTAAGAGTGAAAATCCTTATGAGGTATTTGCTTCCCACAAGAAATACAATTGTTAACTTTTTCTGACATCATTCTGGAGCAAGAAAAAAGTTTCCCCAACGGGGTACTTAGCTTCAATGAAGACTTCGGTTCTGAAATTCAGATTTGAAAATCTCAGGAGTCGGCCGACTGACACTTGCAAACTGCTTTTGCTTCGGGCACCGCGCGGCAAGAAAGACTGAAGAAAATGGCGTCGGCTGCATCTTTTATACCCCTGGCGCACTGACGTCAGGGAAGAGGTGACAGCAACCGACGCCGGACCTAGACTTTGGAATTCTGGCAGACTGCGGGTAGCCTGCCAGCAGGATAACCCAAGAGTAATGACTGCAACAGTGAAACACGATGAACATCCTAGGTTCCATTAGTAAGGGAGGAGTCAGAACGGATACGGATAATATGTGGCCCCAACGATGAGGAAAAGTTGGATTCAAAGTTTTTGATAATTTAGGAGCCCAACCCATGGCCCCAGCTAGATCTGGGGACCTCTTTCTCAACTCTTTGATAACTTCCTTCTCTCCAGACTTCTCTTTTTCCTTCTCTCTCCTCTACTCTCTTTCATATTCTTCATTTATCTCTTTTTGACTTGTCCAGGCATCTCTCTGATCATGTTTTAGATAACAGACAGCTCAATAAAGAGGAGGTCAATTCTCCCACAGAAGCATGGAAAAGACTTTTAAGAATCAGCTTGGACAGGTAGTCCAACTGGGCCCGTGGTCCAGATGAAGCACATACATTGCAGCTGTCCTCCAAATTAATAGTCCCCAGACAATAAACACATTTTTGTCCTTATTAGACAGGGTGAAGAGTGTCTGAATACTAACTATGAAAACAGAACAGCACCACTAAGTAGTGATTGTCAAAAAACAGTATCTAAATACACACGCACACACATATACACAAAACGCGGAATAATTGACACTAAACATTTTTTTATGAAGAAAGTACTATTCAAACTAGTAAAGGAGGAGGAGGAAAAGGGGGTAGAAAACCTCTGAAATAGAACAGTACCAACAATGGTATAAAAAAGAGCAATTCAGAAGGTTAATAGTGAAAAGAAATGAAGTCATCCTAAAATATTCTAATCTATGTATCACAGAATAAAAATCACTTATCTATAGTTTTGGGGATAGAAAAACACATTGAACCCTACAGACTATGTCTGGGTAGTTCAAGTAGCAAATGAGATCTACATAACAGTTAAGGCAGAGGGGAATTATGGGTAGGTGAGGGAGCATGGGCCTTGGATCCAAAGTCTTGAGAGTTGTTGACATCCGATCCAGTTAGATCCAGTATAACCATTAGTAGTGATGGATAGAAAACACAACATTGAATCATCATATTAAATACTGTTAAATACCAATTTTTTGGACTGAGAAAACCAAACAATAATTCTGTAAGCCATACTTCTTCAACAGAAACATGGAAATCAACTTCAGATAAATAAGCATGGTTTTACAAATCCTAGCTTAGAACAATGTTAAATGTATCTGTGTTGTGAAATCTTCATTCTATGCTCCTAACATTCTCATGATATGCTATGATCTCCAGAGTGATTATGTAATGGTGGTGGAGTGATGCAAAGTCTCTACTTTTAAATTAAAAAGGCATACTTTCAAAAAAAGAAGTTATGTACTCACCATAACGTTCTCTGTTTGTTGTCCATGATCTCGCCTTCATTCTTGCTTGGTTGGGTTCGGAACCGAGCATCGGTTCTGACTTGGCCATATACTAAAGCTCGACAACTCTCACTGGCTCGAGGCTACACTATATACCATGAAGCCTAGCGGTTGTTCCCCAGATCTCGTTTGAGAAACTAAACACTAGACTATACCAACTCACGCAAAAAGAACAAACTGATAGATGCGCTGCCTCTACTCTGAAACAGGAGTGAAGAAAGTCGGGCACATACAGCCAATTTATACGTTCCTCCCGATCCTCTAGGAAACGGGAAAGGAGGGTGGGTCGCAAGAATGAAGGCGAGGTCATGGACAACAAACATGGAACGTTATGGTGAGTACATAACTTCTTTATGTTATGTTGTCCTAGCTCGCCTTCATTCTTGCTGGATGGCACCGCGTCCCCAGCACCTTCATCTTGGGTGGGCTCAAGGGAATAAACTCTTCAGAACTGTGGAGACAAAAGAAGCCCTGTTTCGAGAGGCGAAATCTACTTTGTAATGAGTGATAAAGGTATGAGGGTTGACCCATGTAGCAGCCGCACAAACTGAGTGCAAAGTAAGATTAGCTTGGAAGGCAGCAGAAGTAGCCATGGCTCTAGTTGAATGCCCTCAAACTTTTCCTGGCAGCTGTTTGTTTTGCAAGTTACAGACATAGATGATGGTATCTGTGAGCCATTTTGATAAGGTGACTTTTGAAACTGCAACACCTTTCCTGTTTTCTGAAAATGAAACAAAGAGTTGGTCGGACTTTCAAAATTCTTTGGTCCTATGTAAGTAAAAACGTAGTTGTCTATGCACATCCAACTGGTGAAATTTGTATTCTGCCTTGTTGCCATGATTAGGGAAAAATACAGGTAACTCAATAGACTAGTTCAAATTGGTCTCAGAACAAACTTTTGGTAGAAAGGAATGATTCGTCCTGAGGGACATTCTGCCTTTAAGAAAGATCAAATAGGGAGGACAGATAGACAGAGCTTGCAGTTCTGAAACTCTTCTAGCTGAGGTAACTGCTGTTAATAAGATTGTCTTCCATGATAAAAACTTTAGTGAACACGAGGAGGCTGGTTCAAGGGGGGGGGGTGAAGTCAAGGCCAATAGTATCAAATTGAGGTCCCACTGAGGTGGAGGTTCTCTTAAGGGGGGCCTGAGAAACATTTTGGATAGCCTATGGGACCTATTTGACCCCATGTCTCCCACGTGACAATGTGAAATAGCGGCTAGTCGCACTCTTACTGTGGCTGCTGCTGCTGCACCCTGATCAAAAATTTCTGTTAAGAATTCTACAACCGCAGATATAGGAGCTGTAAAGGGATCTATGTTGTTTCTGTTTGCCCAATAAGAGAACCTCTTCCATTTATTCGCATAAAGTTTCAGAGTTGTACTCTTGTGAAATGAAACCAAAATGTGCCTTACTGCTGGGGATACATCTGGAAGCCTGGCTAAGACTGGAAGTGGAGTAACCAAGCTGTCAGCTTGAGATTTTGAAGAGAGGGGTGGAGCGTCCATGACTGATGAGTCAGGAGATCCGGCACCGGGTCTAGGATCCAGGGCTCTTCCAGAAGATGGGGCCATAGGAAGGGAAACCATATTTGGTGAGGCTAGTAAGGAGCAATGAGAATTAGCTTACAACTCAACAACTTGGCTTTCTGAAGAACCTTGGGTATTAAAGGAAATGGGGGAAAGGCGTACAGAAGTCCCGGAGGCCAATAGTGTACAAGTGCATCCCTTGATGACTTCCCCGGGAAGGGGGACTAGGGCAAAGTAGCTGCTGCATTTGGTGTTGATGGACATGGCAAATAGATCGCAGCAAGGCTGGCCCCACTTGTGAAAAATTTTGTTTGCAATCTTTTGATTCAGGGACCACTCGTGAGGCATAAGGATTGCCCTGCTTAACCTGTCTGCTATTACACTGGATTTCCCCAGGATGTGCACTGCAGTCAGAAAGCGTTGAGAAGAAATTGCCCATTGCCATACCCTCTGAGCCTCCCGACATAGGGTGTAGGATTTGGTTTGCCCTTTCTTGTTGATGTACCACACCACTGACATACTGTCTGTCTGAATTGCAATAGCACCTATCAGTAGAGAGTTGTTGAATGCTTGCAACTCCAGAAGCATCGTTCTCATCTCTAGGATATTTATGTGCAAGTGGTACTCGTGTTCCTGCCAAGTCCCTTGGACCGTCTGTCACAGATAATGCCCCCCACCTTATCTGGGAAGCGTCCATGGTCACTGTGGCTACTGAGTGGGAAAGTACAAATGGACTGCTTATTGTCACCTGGTCAGAATGGAGTCATCATTGTAGATCCTTCTTGCAGGCATTCGTGATGAGAATTTTGTGAGACATAGGCAACTCCTGCATCGACCACTGGGGAAAGAGAAGCCACTGCAATATCCTCATATGTAGACGTGCAAATGGAACTAACGTGATTGTTGCTGCCATTGAATCTAGAACTTTGAGGACAAATTTGGCTTGCACTTTTTTCTTCTTGATCAGTATGGACACTTGGTGGTGTAGCGTCTGTATTCTTTCGTGAGGCAGTTTTGCCATCATGTTTCTTGTGTCTACGTCTGCCCCTATAAAGGTAATAGCAACAAGGCAGATTTTTCTAAGTTTACCGTAATACCCAGATGTGAGCAGAGATGAATGGTGGAGTCTCTTGTCCTGGTTAGTAGATGCTCGGTGGTGGTGGTCAGGAGCCAGTCGTCTAAGTATGGAAACACCCGGAATCCTTGACGCCTCAGGTGAGCTGTAACTACTGCCATGCACTTGGTAAACACTCTGGGGGCTATAGTGAGACCAAAAGGCAGAGCTCTGAACTGGTAATGACAGGCTCCCACCCGGAAGCGTAGGTATCTTCTGGATCACCTGTCCATCTTGACATGGTAGTACACATCCTGAAGATCTACTGAGCACATCCAATTGTCTTGGCCCAAAAAAGGGAGTATAGACTGCAGTGTTACCATCAGGAACTTCGTTTTCTTGATCAACTTGTTTAGTCTGCTGAGATACAGAATTGATCTCCAGTCCCGTCTTTGTTTGGAACTAGAAAGAACCTTGAGGAAATTCCGGATCTGACTTGGTCTGCGGGGACTTCGTGAATGGCTCGTTTTCTAGCAACCTTTGGATCTCTAGGGTTGCTTCATCCCTTTGACCAGGTGGGACGTCTGGGACAGACATTGACGGAAGGGGTGGACGGGAGAAAGGAATTTTGTATCCCCTGGATATGACGGACTGTACCCATTGGTATTGAGTCAATGAGTCAAGTGTAGCCAGGCTTTTGAGTACAGTGATAATCTTCCCCAGACTGCCTCCACAGACAGACAAGTGGGCCTCCTTTCAGGAGCGCTGGAAGGGACGACCCGAGAACGTACCTCTGTCTCCCTGGTTCTGCAGAGCCCCTCTGCCGCGTGGACAGAGCCTTCCATTGTTATTCCCCCCTCTGCCCCTGGGGGAAAATTCATCACAAGTGTCCAGCAAGGCTCCCTTTGATTTCCAGAACATTTTCCCATTCTTCTGGCCCTTGGGATAGGGCCTCATTGGGGCAGAAAAATGTACTCCCACAGCAGAGAGAGTCTTGCTGTCCTGCTCACTCCTGGTTAGGATCTCCTTCACTTTTGGCCCGAATAGGGATGAGGCATCAATAAAGAAAGACTTGAAGGGTTCAGCAAAGTCACAAAGACACATCCAGGAATGTCTCCTCAGAGCTATTCCTGTACCTGCTGCCCTACTCGCTCCATCAGCCGCATAGGAGAAGAGGTGCATGGAGGAGTTAGTAATACAGTTTAAGGCCGTAAGCTGAGAGTTAATCTGGTCATATAGCCCTTGAGCAGTGGCACCTTGCAGGGTATCTCCTAACTCCTTAAGGAGATCCCTGTGCAAATGAGTGAAATGGGATAGGTAGTTCAGTGACCTAAGGGTAAGGGCTGCTGAAGAAAACATACACTTCTTTTATCTATCCATCATATGAGATTCCTTATTCGGCAGATGGACAGATGCAGAGGTTTCAGCTAGTCCCTTCTTGGTGGCCGCCGCCACCACCATAGCATCTACCAGGACTCCTTTGGTGAGAAACTGTTTGTCCTCCGGGGCTGTGATAAATTTGTTTGGCCTCCTCGGAACTGGCTTCCCAGACTCTGGAGAGCCCTACACCGTCTGACTGACTACACTCAGCAGCTGGTTGAAAGGTGGAGACACACAAGAGGTGGAGGGTCGAGAACCGAATGCCTCCAGGTATACCGACTCATCCTCGGAAGGGGAAAAGGCTTTCCAGCCACCTTTCTGTTTCAGGATCTCTAAGATGTCTGAAAATGAGACACCCTCAAAGAGTGACCATGGGGACCCTTCCGATTCTTCTAAGTCAGTATCAGGCATGACAAACTCAGGGGAGTCCATGCGTTTCCTCCTACACATTCACTTCCAAGGGACCTCTTCAGGGGGATGTTCCGGAGAGGTTTCAGAAGAGGGGGTTTCGCCCAATGGGGTGTCCTGGGGCATTGGTTCTCTATGCAAGGGTTGGAGTAGTGATGGAGAAGTTGACACTGGGCCCTTGGGGGGAAGAGTGGTTGTAGCAGAGGGTGGAGCAATCTCAGAGGAAAGCACACTCATCACCTTGAAGGCACCCCGGTCTGGAGCCGAGAGAGACTCCCACTCCGAGGAGCCAGGAGACCTCCCCCAACCCAAGGACGAGGGCTCTGAGGCAAATGTGGGAGCCAAATTGTCCTGCGCCGAATCTCCGAGTGGAAGAACTAGGGCACAGAAACTTCCGTAATGGACTTTGGAATCGAAGGTTCCACCACAAGGACTTCCAGATACTCTGGCTCCAAACTCAAATGAATCGGAAGAGAAACTGAAGGTAAAGACACTATTGGAGTCAGCTCCACGACCTTCTGGGCTGGGCTAGAGAGAATTTTCACCAAGGCTGGTGTGCGAAGCAACTTTTTAACCACTCGGTCCACATCATTGTCCGAAAGGCTCCGTGAGGAACGAGAAGACTTGTGGCTACCAGCCACCGACTGAAGTAAAGGAGACTGCGGCACCGACTGTTTCTGACTACTTGATGGCTCCGAAGACACAACTGGAGCCGAAGTAGGCTTGTCTCTGTCGGAACCACCAGGTGTCAGGTCCAAAAGAATAGGCTTACCATGCCTCTTCAATAACTCCAAACCAGGAGCCGAAGAAGTTTTTGGAGGTTTGTCTGCAGATTTTGAGGCCTGACTGCCTTCAGGTGCTATATCAAAGGGTCCCTTTAAAAAAAACCCTGAGAATAAGCTTGTTTCTCCATTCCTGCAGGACCCTGGAACTGAACCCATGACAGATTGAACAGGAATCCTGCAGGTGGATAGCGCCAAGACAGTACACACAGCTGGTGTGACCATCAGTAATAGACATTTTTTGTGCGCATGAGTCACACTTTTTAAATCCTGTTTTGACATTCTAATAACGATCATTAACTAAAGGTCAAAAAAGGAAATTAGTTCACTAGCAAAAAACACAACCTCACAATAAGGTACAGTATGAAACTATATTATTATTATTATTTTTTTTTTTTGAGAGGTTATAAAAGGGGTTAGAAAAAGAGTTAGGAACAAAGTTAGAGGAGGGTCTCTAACTTAAATGACGCACTCCTCTAACTGAGGAGACGCCTCTAACTAAAACGCCAAAAGAGCGGAGGAGAAAAAAAGGCCCTCTAATTTAAACGGGCTGAAGAGATAGTGGAGGGGATCCTCTTAACTGAAATGGATTTCTCCTGGCAGCGCCAAAAATAGGCCTCAGTGAAAGAAAAAGGGAAGGATAAATCAATTAGAACAAGAAAGTAGAAAACAGACTTACTGAAAGGGGCTACGTTAGATAAAGTGAATTAAAAAACAGTTAGAAACTTACTACAAATAGCAATACATCACAAAAAAGAAAGTCACTTAGCCTGAGCCAGCGAAGAGCAATCCCGAAGCTGCAAGCGGCAAATGAGATCTGGGGAACAACTGCTAGGCATCATGGTATACAGTGTAGCCTCGAGCCAGTGAGAGCTCTCGAGCTTTAGTATACGGCCAAGTCAGAACCCATGCTTAGTTCTGAACCCAACCAAGTAAAAATGAAGACAAGACAGGACAACATAACATCTGTGCTTTTCATTTTCAGGCATTTTCTTTCTGATAATGACTATTTTACAAACCAGAAGACAAACATTAAATTTTGGAGAGTAAGTGTTCATCTTGAAAGTCGGGAAGTCTGGCAGACATGCACAATCAAACTCTGTACCTTAGACCTTCACGTAATGCACCAGATGTGTGCGCACAGTCTACCAGCTCTGTCTGACTTTTTGCCAGAAAGCAGCAAGGTTCATCTGGTACAACTTGATCTCTAACAGTTCTTAAACAGGGTCATTTCTTGATTTTTGATTATGTGTCAGCTGTACACAGTAGTAGCAGATGAAAAACAAACTGGAGAAGATAACACAATGGGACACATTTTCAGACCCAGTAAAAATGCATTACCAGCAATGCATAGCATTACTAGAAACAAAAGCAGTAACTTTAAAACCTGCAAAAAAAGTGTCTGAAAGCAACACAAAGGCTACAGTGCAAAAACATAAAACTTTGCAAATGAACCCAATCACCAGCAGAATTTTGTTAATTTCAAGCTCCTGTAAAGGAAAGGTCCTCTAAGGTGCACAGCTGAGGATCTTTCCTGTACAGACTCAGCATGCAATTTGCAGAATGTTAAAGCGAGCCGTGACAGGTGCAAGCAGACAAGGGTTTACCAGGAGTTGGAGCGGCTAGGAGTAACAAAAGCACTATGGCTGCTAGAACGTAAAGGCAAACATGGAGAACACAAAACTGGGCCTAAACAACCTGAACCAAAATAACACTGCAACCCAGCTGCTGCACTGTAGGAAACAGTAAAACCCACACAAGCAAAAGTGCTGACATGAAGCACCTAATGCAGGTAGTGGATTAATGACATACTATAAAACAAAATGAATGACAAAGGTGGGAGATAATTCAGAACTACACGTAAAGCCACACAGGGTTGGTCAGCTACAGGTAACAACATGAAATGTCAACAGCACAGCAGACACTGAAACATCCCTTCCCCCACCACAATTAGTTATTGTAACACCTCCCAACACAAACTAAGTAACCTGGGTGACAGTGAAAAGTTATAAAGGAAAATATAATTCAGTAAATCTGGCTGATAACATAATTTCACTAGAAAGCAGACGTTATGCAGCAGCTACCATAACTTCAAGACAGTCAAAGGTAATGAATTATCAGGGTTGTCTGTCAAACAACCTTCCGGCCAAAAAATGGATCTTTTCAGCAAAATGTTCTTACATGTGCACTGGTCTTTCTACCCTCAATTGGAATCCATACAAATTGGCAATGCAGGAGGAGTACCCATGAAATAAGGGGGAGAACCCCCTATCTCAGTTCTTGTAAGTCTAAAGATGCAGAATAACAAAGAAGATTTGGAAGACCCTTCAGCTTTTTAACGGAAGTCTCAGAAGCTCCACAATCTTGCAGTTAGATGATGGAGTAAATACCCTGATGATTCATTACCTTCAAGCATGTGGAGCTTTGGTAGCTGCTATACAACAGGCTCTGGACCTATCAATGCAATCTTGCAGCAAAACAAGTATTGAGCTGTGTATTCAAATGTGAGGATGTTAAAAATGTTACAGCTACCTACAGAAAAACAAGTACGACTTGTCTCTCATACTTCACTCTGCCTCTATACTAGATGTCCAGAATGAATAACTGCAGTAGTAAAATCTCAGCAGCAGTACACATGCCTTGGACAAGAACCCCTAAAGCAAACAACAGAAGCTGCAAATGCCCTAGCTGATAGACAAATCTTGACAAATCCCTTCCTAACATGGACTAGTACTTTAAGACACAATAACCATAACTATCCTAGATTATACCTCACATTTTTGCTTTGTCTATTGTAAAATTTCTGACAGTCTGGTAAATCACAGAAGATAATAATTAGACATTCACTGTCAACTCCCTCTTGCTCTGTTACACTAAACAAAATAAAGGAAGGACTGCATTCTACCCAAATGGTTAGCTCTCCAGAGTGTTCTACTTGGAAATTCTAGGACCTAAAGTGGCTGATGAATCAACATGACAAGGACAAGATGACAGAAGAAGCTCATAAGCTTGGTTAATGTTCAGCTCCATGTCTGTGAAGGTTATTCTCTGCTAGGCAGTCAAAGAGGGCTTGTCCCAGTTTATGGTCAGCCCCAGGGACTGCAACCATGGCAAAGCACTCCAAGGGGATGCTTAAGAAAAAGTCCTTTAACTAGCCACCTGGAGCCAGCCGTCCAAGCAGGGTAACACATGGAGGTCCTTCTCATGCAAGGCTTCAGCCAACAGCTTAGTAAATATTCTGGGTGCTGAAAAAAGACCAAATGGCAATACTCTCAAATGAGAATGATGTCAACCCAGAACATATGGGAGGAACCTCTCCTGTTTCGGCTCAACATGCCACTGCACCAAAAAAACTTCCATCACGAGACTTCATGTGACATTATACCAATCAACATGCTTTTTATGACTGTCTCCATCACCTGTGAAAAGCTTGTAACTGTAAAATTCCCCCAAAATTGAGCTAAATAATAGTCTTTTGTTTCCATTTTTGAGACAGCAAATGTCTTCTTTTAGTTGATGTCGAAGCTGAATAAGAGGGCTAAACGCACTGCAAAACCAAAATTAGAACCTGCACTGCCTGTTTTGGAAGTGCAGAGAAAAACAGCCCAAGCAAGTTTGGAGCACAACTCACAGAATAAGCTAAAAAACCTGCAGTATTGCTAAAAGTAACCTTCATAGAAAATACAGATCTTACCATAAAGTAGGTGTCCTACTTCTCACTGTTGCAGTATTCTTTATAACTGGGATACCATGCTGAGGATAGCCTAACATCTGGCCAGCATACCAAAGCCTTTCCACCTTTCCATGAGCAAAACGTAAGGCATATAATGTGACATATGGAAGCCTAATCCTGAGAACTGAATTGCCCCGGAGAACTAGAGCAACACCAGAGAAACAAAGATATGTACTTACAGGAAAGGAAACAGAAGGAGAGAGAGGTGCAAGAGAAAACCTCTCGGCCAGCATTAGGGCATCATAAAAGATAAAGGGAGTGGCCAGGAGGGAGGGAACAAATACTGCAAAAGTGAGAAGCGGGTCATCTACTGTCATGGAAAGACCTTATTAAACCACACTATGTCCTTCCTTATCATCACAGTTCCAGTATTCTTTATACTTGGGTGAGTTCAAACACTACTATAAGGACGTGGAGGAATAAGAAGCCTGAGAAGAGCCTTCTACAAACCCAAGAATGATGGCCCTGCCAAACCCTGCCCTGGCTCTAGAAATGAAATCCAAGTCCAAGAAGCAGCTTCCAATATGGATCTAGTGTCCAGATTCTTTGAAAAAAAGCTCCCGAAGACTCTGCTATCCTAGTAAAATGAGCATGAACTGGAAAAGAAAGCTACTTGCCATGAAAAGAATAACAAAAATGAAATGGCCTAAGACATCCAGGAGGAGATGGTTTGCTTAGAAATTGCCAAACTCGATGTATTGGTATTAAACGAAACAACGTTTCTCCCATTTCCTGATACTTTTTGTCTTATCCAGGTAATATCTCAGCTGTCTACGTAAATCTAGAATGTGTAGTACCTTCCCACTAGCAGACTGCAGAGAAGGAAAAAAGGAATGAAAATGAATGGACTGATTCATGGACAATTGTTTGACCACTGTGGGCATAAAAGAAGGGTTATTTCAAAGAAATACGGTGTCTCTATAAAAAAAGGAAGAGACTGCAATGAGGGCTTGGAGTTCAGAAACTCTGTTGCCAGAAGTAAAAGCCACAAACAAGACAAGTTTTACAAGTATAATGTTGTAGGGAAGAAGAAGAAGATAAGGCAGGTTAAAAATGGTGATTGAGTCAGTTTCTCAATGACAAAATTAAGGTCCCAAGGAGGAGGAATAGGCTTTCATGGGGGTTTGATATGAAAACTGCTTTTTAAGAATTGTTTAACTGCAAAACTAGAAGCCACAGGTGGACTCAAAGGCAAAGAAGCTGAAACTGCTGACAACTGAACTTCAAAAGAAGAATAAGCCAAGCCAGCACTGAGCAATTCACACAAAGAAAGGACCACAAGGACCACCACAAAGAAAGGGTACAGGTCATGCTTGAGACACCAAATAGAAAACCTCTTCCATTTAGCAACATAGGATTTTCTAGTAGTGGATTTTCCTGGTCTCCTGCAAAACCTAAAGCGCATCCTCAGAACAGTGGTGTCGGAAGGGAATCAGAACCATATCACCCAAAATGTCAGTTGAGGTGTGGATAAGTAAGAGTGAATGAAAACCCCTTGTCTTGTATGAGGAGATCCATTCGTAATCCAAATGCTCCTGCACCAACTTTGGGGATGAAGCCTGGATGAGAAGTCGTCCGGGTAAGTGAATATTTGAACACCCTACATTCTGCAGAAGGCTATGACTGGAGCCAAACATTTTGTGAACACTCTAGGGGGCACAGAAAGACCAAATGGTAAAGCACAGAACTGAAAGTGAGAAGAATCCACAGAGAACCATAGGAATTTCCTGAAAAGTGGATGGACAGGAAAATGCAGATAGACATCTTTATGTCCAATGACACCATGTAAACCTGAGGGAGAATCAGGGGAAGGAGTGTAGGAAGAGTCAGCATGTCCTTGAGAAAGGTGTTTAGACAAAGCAAATCTAAGATAGGCCTCCAGGGGGCTTATTTCCTGGGGACTAGAAACATTCTGGAGTAGACCCTTTTCCCTTGAGATTTGGAGGCACCTCCTGAATGGTACCCTGGGATACCAAGGAATGCTGGACGGTGGGGAATGAAAGCCATTTAGTCCAAAGGGGGTTGTGTGATACCTTTGAAGGTTGGCCTGAATTCCCAGACCAAGAAACAGCCTTGTTAGATTATGGAGAAGGGCCCAAGAGTCCTGGGTTATCTGTTTCCAAGCTGGGAGGGGCAGGGATAGGCGAAGAGAGAGAGGGGTAGAGGGATTTAGGCCCTGGTAGTCGCACGCTATCAAGTTTTGCCTGAAAGGACTGCTTTTGAGAATGTGTGGAAGGGGAGGATCTAGTTGGTGCTTGTTTCCTGGTATTCTTTTTCCTCTAGGGATTGTGATATTTACGAGGTATTTCTCACAAAGATGGTCATAGCTGGATAATGTCTCTGGCAGCGGGAAACAGGAGAAAAGTACAGTTTTGTACCTACCATAAATGTAGATGTTCGAGTGCTCATACAGCTGCAGTCATTACAGATGGGTTATCCTGCCGTCAGGCGGGTCCTCGGTCGGCCGAATTCCCAAGTCTAGGTCCGGCGTCGATTGTCGTCGCTTCTTCCCTGACGTCAGTGCGGCAGGGGTATAAAAGAGGCAGCCAACGAAATTTTCTTCAGTTTTTCTTGCCCCAGATGTCAGGTGCCCCCAGAAGGAAGGCAAAACATAATATTATGCAAACATGCCATGTAGATAAATCAAAAACAGTAGCTGCAAGCAAATACACCATAAAAGAATACCCAAATAGGTTGTATGATAAAGGTGTTAGTCATAAGACCTCTCCTAAGAGGGGATGGAGGGAGGGTAACCTGGACTGCAGCTGTATGAGCACTCGAACATCTACATTTATGGTAGGTACAAAACTGTACTATGTTCATCTTGCATACAGCTGCAGTCATTACAGATGGGTAGAATCCCAAAGCTAAGTAAGGGTGGCAGGCACTAAGTGGAACTAGGAGGGGCAAGGATGCCCTGCAGGACTGCTGTGGCAAAGCCCACTCTAGATTTTGAGTATAGTGGAAGGTGGTAGTGCTTGGAGAAAGTGTGTACTGAACTCCAAGTAGCTGCTTCCAAAATGTCCTTGGTAGGGACCCCCCTGAGGAAAGCTGCAGAGGTAGTTGTAGCTCTGGTGGAGTGGGAACTGATGTATACAGGCACTGATTTTCCATGAAATGAATAACATAAGCGTATGCAGTGGGCTATCCATTTTGAAACTGTCTGTTTGGAAATAGCCTTTCCTTGAGCACCTGTAGCATAGGACACAAAGAGCTGCTCAGATTTCCTGAATGGCTTTGTTCTGTCCAAGTAATAACGAAGTTGTCTGTGAATGTCCAAGGAATGTAGTAGTCTCTCCCCTTTGTTCTGTGGATTTGGATAAAAGGTAGGTAAATGAATAGTCTGATTCAAAGCTACACTGGATACTACCTTTGGCATGAAGGTAGGGTTGGTTCGTAAGGAAACTCTGTCCTGATGGAAAATGATGAATGGTTGCACAGCCATGAGGGCCTGTAGTTCCGAAACCCTGCGTGCTGAGGTAATAGCCAGAAGGAAGGCTGTTTTCCATGACAAGTATTGTAGCTCTGTTGAAGAAGCTGCCTCAAAGGGAGGCAGGGTCAGCTTTTCCAATACGAAGTTGAGATCCCAAGCTGGGACTGGTGGTTTCCATGGGGGTTTTATATTTTTTGCCCCTCTGAGGAACTGCCTTAATAGAGGATGTCAGAATAAAGGAGGATCTGTATTGTATTGTGCAGAAATGGCTGAAGCGTGGATCTTGATGGAGGAGAAGGAAAGACCACTGTTTAACATTTCAGCCAGGTACTGTAAAATTTGAGGTATATTTATTACCCAAGGGTTCCGGCCCTTTTCTTGATTCCAGGAACAAAATCTTTTCCATTTGGCTGAGTAGGCTTTTCTAGTAGAGGGTCTTCTGGCCTCCAAGATGACATCCTGCACCTCCTTGGAGAGGAGAGTCTGTTGGGAAATTATGGTATTCTCCATGCAGCTAGATTTAGGGTTTTGAGCTGGCTGTGAAGGGTTTTGCAGTTGTGCTGGGCCAACAGAAGAGGGACTAGAGGTAGGATCCATGGTGGGGAGTGTGTCAGGCTCTTTAGGAGAGGATACCAGTGTTGTCATGGCCAGTCTGGAGCAATGAGAATCATTTGTGGCCTCTCTGCTCTGGCTTTTACTAGAACTTTGGTCAGTAGAGGAAGAGGCGGGAAGGCATAGACTATTACTGTTGTCCAATTGAATGAGAGTGCGTCCACTTTCCAGGCCTGTGGATGATAGGTCCTTGAACAAAATTTTTTCAACTGGAAATTTCTGTGGGTAGCAAATAGATCTATGTCTGGCTGTCCCCATGCCTGAGTTATCTTTGAGAAGACTTGAGGATGCAACTTCCATTCGTGTGGATCTGTCATGTTTCTGCTTAAGTTGTCTGCCAGTGTGTTTTCCTTCCCTGGCAGGAATTGTGCCTGTAGTTGAATTTGCAATTCCAGTGCTGTGTTCCATATTGTCATGGCTTGCCTGCACAGGGGGTATGAGTGAGTCCCCCCCTGTTTATGTACCACAAGACTGTGGTGTTGTCTGTCCTTATCAATAGCTGGCCTGGATGCAGTAGGTCTTTGAAGGTCATAAGAGCATTTTGCACGGCTAGCATCTCCTTTTGGTTGATGTGTAGGTGCTTCTCTTTTTGGGACCATTTTCCCTGAATGCACTGATCTGCCATGTGTGCTCCCCAGGTGTAGTCTGAGGCGTCCATTGTGATGATTTGAGTTGCTTGAGGTACACAGAAAGGGAGACCTGTGTTTCTTTGGCATGCTTGAGCCCACCACAAAAATTCCTTTTGAAGGCATGGAATGAGTGGTATAATTGTTTCCAAGCTGTGGCTGTGTTGAGACCATAAATTTTTTAGGTACCATTGTAGTTTCCTCATATGCAGCTTTGCACATGGTATTAGTAGGATGCAAGATGCCATAAATCCCAGAGCCTGCAGGACTTTCCTTGCAGTTAGTCTGGTGAAAGTTGCCATTTTGTTGAAATATTGAGACAGTTGCCCTTGTTTGTCTGGCGTGAGGTAGGCCATCTGGGTGGTTGTATTTAGGCTGGCACCCAGGAAAATTATCTGTTGTGAAAGTATTAGTTTTGATTTCTTTTTGTTCACTGTGTATCCCAGGTAGTTTAACAGTTTTATTACAAACGCCAGATGCTGCAATAGAATGTCCTTGTTGTCCGCTTGGATCAGGCAGTCGTCCAGATATGGGTAGATTTGTATTCCTTGTTGTCTGCAGAAAGCAATTACTGATGCCAGGCATTTCGTAAACACTCTGGGTGCAGTAGATAAGCCAAAGGGCAATGCAGAGAATTGGTAATGGTTTGAACCTGCAAGAAATCTGAGGTATCTTCTGCAATCTTGCCTGATAGGGACATGCAGGTATGCCTCCTTGAGGTCCAAAGTTACCAGCCAAGACTCCTTGCCCAGCATGGGAAGAAGCTGCTGTAATGTGAGCATCTTGAATTTTGGCACCTGTAGATATGTGTTTAGGATGGATAGGTCTAAGATGGGTCTCCAATCTTTGTCTTTCCTTGGTACCAGGAATAGTCTGGAATAAAAACCTTGACCTTGTTCTTTTGCAGGTACCTCTTGAATCACTTTCACAGCCATGAGAGCGGAAATTTGTCTTTGTGCCTCTGCCCTTTGATTTTGTGGCAGGTTTGGCAAGCCTCTCATTTTTGGAAGGGTGTGAAAGTGGAACCTGTAACCTCTGTCCATAATGTCCAGAATCCATTTGTCTTTTGTAACAAAGTGCCAGTTTTTTGAGAATAATGCCAGTTTTCCGCCCAAATGTGCTGCCATTAAAGCTTTGTTTGGCAGGCATAGGGGGAAGTCATTGTGTCTGTTTTCTAAATGACTGTGATCTATCTTCTCCATCTCTTGGGGTTGGTGCTTGCCACTGTCTAGCTCTGTAAGATCCTTGAGGTTGTCCTCTACCCCTTGGGCGTCTGTATCTGCCCCTTTGAGATCTGTCCGTGGCTGGAAAGGACCAATTTTTTGAAGGCCAGTTTCTGTTGAAGCGTGGAGGTTGTACCTGCAAGAAATCTTTCACTGTTTGCATAGATTTCGCTTTTTCCTCCATTTTCTTTAGTACCACCTCAGCTTTAACACCAAACAATACATCTTTTTGAAGTGGTGCATCTAATAAATTTGCTTTGACTTGATCTGGTAAGGTTTGCTCTTTGAGCCAAGCATGTCTACGTATAACAGACCCCATGACAGCAGCTCTACATGAGGCCTCTAAAGCATCAAAACCACACTGCAAGGTATGTTTACCAACTTGCTCTGCTCCATGCAACAAATCCTGCAACTCTTTCAAATCTGGTTGTTCTGTTTGTGTCATTTTGCTTTTCAGCTGGGATAACAATAACTGTTGGTACTTTAACATATGAAATTGACAGTTTAATGCCCTCATGGTTAAAGTGGCAGATGTATACACCTTTTTCCCCACCTTTCTAATGCTCTGGAATCTCTCTCTGAAGGTAAAGGGTTTTTAGCAGTAGAGGCCTTTATTCCCTTGGGACCCTGTGAAATTGTTTCTGGGTCAGCAGTATGGCTTTTATAAAGGAACTGGTGAGAATCAGGAACCCGGTAATACCTGTCTGGTTTAACAGGGGCTGGAGGTAAAGAATCTGGATTAAGACTGGCTTCTGCGTACACATCATCCAAAATATCTAAAACAGGAGGGATAGCCAGGGGCCTATGCTGGGGGAGCAGTAGAAATTCCCTGAGCCTTTTCTTGGAATCTGAGTAATCTTGGCCTTCCCAGTGGAAGTGTTCCCTCAAAGTATGCAGGGTTTCCCCAAAAGAATAGTCCTCGGGGGGGGGGGGGGAGACCGAGGGAATAGACTCCTCAGCATCAGAGTCTTCAAAAGGGGAATAGGCATAATCCTGGTCCTCAGAATGGTCTGAGTTAATAGAAGCCTGGTCTGAGGAAGGGTAGTCTTCCTCCAGTCTGGGTCTTTTGTCAGAGGGGGGTCGAGAAAGTACAGTTTTGTACCTACCATAAATGTAGATGTCCGAACTGGATAGCATCTGCAGTCATAACAAGTGGGTTGTCCTGTCGTCAGGCAGCCCTGCAGTCGGCCGGATTCCAAAGTCCGGGTCCGGCTTCGGCTGATGTCGCACTCCACCCGACGTCATCTCTGTTGGTCTTCGGGTATAAAAGCATCAGCCGACGCCATTTTCCTCAGTGTTTCTTGCCCCAGATGCCAGTAGCCCTCTGCAGGCTAAAATTTGGATAGATGCCAATGTTTCCAAATAGATAGAGGTAAACACAACAATAAGCATGTATGTACATATATACAAACAAATACACCATAAAAGACTCCCCCCCAACAGCTAGCTATTAGGAGGGTAAACACCATAGGAGTACCACAGAGGGGAAGGAGGGAGGGTAATCCTGACTGCAGATGCTATCCAGTTCGGACATCTACATTTATGGTAGGTACAAAACTGTACTATGTCCTTCATGGATGCATCTGCAGTCATAACAATGGGTAGAATACCATAGCCAACTAGGGAGGAGGATAAAAGTAGATTATGGTGTGTTTAGGATCCCTTGCAGTACAGCAGTGGCAAACCCTGCTCGGGATCTGGAATATAGAGGCAAATTATAATGCTTGGCAAATGTATGCACGGAGGTCCAAGTAGCCGCCTCAATAATGTCTTTGGTTGCCACTCCTCGTAAGAAGGCTGTGGTAGTGGCTGTTGCCCTTGTAGAATGAGGTCTTATGTTCTGTGGAATTGGTTTTCCATGGAAGGAGTAACAGTATCGTATGCAATTTCCTATCCATTTGGAGATTGTCTGTTTGGAAATAGCTTTTCCTTCCCTTCCTGTTGCATAGGCTACAAAAGTTGGTCAGTCTTTCTGCTATTTTTGTTCTGTCCAAGTAGTAGCGTAGCTGTCTATGTACATCCAAGGTATGCAGTATTCTTTCCCTCTGTTTTGTGGGTTGGGAAAGAAGGTAGGTAGGTGGATTGCCTGGTTTAAAGACACTCTGGATACCACCTTGGGCATAAATGTAGGATTAGTCCTCATGGACACTCTATCTTGGTGGAAGATTAGGAAGGGTTGCACTGCCATTAAGGCCTGTAGTTCTGAAACCCTCCTTGCTGAAGTAATTGCCAGTAGGAAAGCAGTTTTCCATGACAGGTGTTGTAGGTCTGCTGTTGCTGCTGGTTCAAAGGGTGATAGTGTCAACTTTTCTAGCACAAAGTTTAAATCCCAAGCTGGTAATGGTGGTTTCCTTGGCGGTTTTACATTCTTGATTCCTCTGAGGAACTGCCTGAGCAAAGGGTGCGACAAAACAGGTGGATCAAAGCTGTATTCTGCTGAAATAGCTGATGCATGTATCTTGATGGAGGAGTAGGACAGCCCTGAATGAACAAGCTCGCCAGATACTCCAGAATGTTAGGCATATCTATGTTTGACACATCTTTTCCTCTTTCCGTACTCCAAATGACAAACCTTTTCCATTTTCCAGCATAGTTCCTTCTTGTTGAAGGTCTGCGTGCTTCAAGAATAATGTCTTTAACTCTTTGGGAAAGTTCTGGATTAGCTGCTGCTATGTGATGTTCCATGCAGTCAGTTGCAGCGTTTTAGGTTTGGATGTATGATGCTGTAGTTGTTCTGAGTTAACATCAAAGGCATCAGGGTATTGGCCACATATTGTTCGAGACATGCTCTTCAGTAGTGGGTACCAGTGTTGTCTTGGCCAGTTTGGAGCTATCAGGATTATCCTTGGACGTTCTTCCTTGATTTTTAGTAGTACCTTGTGTATCAAAGGAAGAGGTGGGAATGCATATGCTGTTAGGCCTTTCCAGTTGAAGGAGAGTGAGTCCACTTTCCATGCTAGTGGGTGGAAAGTCCTTGTGCAGAATTTTTTGAGCTGGTGATTGAGAGGTGATGCGAATAGGTCTATCTGTGGCATTCCCCATTTCTTCGAGATGGTCTTGAAGATGTCCGGGTGCAGCTTCCATTCGTGGGCATCGGAAGTGGTTCTGCTTAATATGTCTGCTAGAGTATTGTCTTTCCCGGTACAAATATTGCCTGTAACTGAATGTTGTAGCTGAGTGCCAGGGTCCACAGCTCCAAGGTCATTCTGCATAGGGGTATGAATGAGTGCCTCCCTGTTTGTTGATGTACCACATGACTGTGGTGTTGTCTGTCCTTATCATCAACTGGCCCTCTTTGAGAAATGGTTTGAACTTTTGGATTGCCAGTTTTACTGCCAGCATTTCTTTTAGATTGATGTGCAGGTGAAGTTGATCCTGTGTCCACAATCCTTGCACGCATTTGTCCAGCATGTGGGCCCCCCATCCTAGGTCTGAAGCGTCTGTTGTGATGGTCTGGCTTGGTTGACATCTGCGAAAGGGTAGGCCTGGGTTTGACTGGCATGCCTGAGCCCACCATAGGAACTCCTGTTTTAAGCATGGAATTAGTGGGATTTCTGTTTTTAGACTGTGTCTGTGTTGGGACCATAAATTCTTTAGGTACCACTGTAGTTTCCTCATATGTAGTCTGGCAAATGGGACCAAGATTATGCATGATGCCATGAAGCCCAAGGCCTGCAGAACTTTTCTTGCTGTTAACTTGTTCAGTTTTGTTAGTGCCAAGAAGTAAAGAGGAAGTTCTTTTGTTTTTCTGTAGTCAGGAATGCCATTTGTTGTACTGTGTCCAATTCAGCCCAAGAATGTCCTTGTTTGGGATGGTATCAGCCTTGATTTTTGTAAATTGACTGTGTATCCCAGTCCTTGTAGCAAGTAAATGACCCTTTGTAAATCTGTTGTCAGCTTGCTTTTGTTGTCCCCTTGTAGCAGGCAGTCGTCCAGGTATGGGTAAATTTGAATTCCCTGTAGTCTGCAATGGCCGATTACTGATGCCAGGCATTTTGTGAATACTCTGGGCGCAGTAGATAAGCCAAAGGGCAATGCTGAGAATTGATAGTGCTCTGATCCTGCAAGAAATCTGAGGTATCTTCTGCAGATTGGTCGAATGGGGACGTGCAGGTATGCCTCCTTGAGATCTAGAGTTACCAGCCAAGACTCCTTGCCCAGCATGGGAAGAAGTTGCTGTAGGGTCAGCATTTTGAATTTTGGGACAATGATGTATGTATTTAAGGTGGACAGGTCGAGAATTGGTCTCCAACTTTTTCCTTTCTTGGAACTAGGAATAGTCTGGAATAGAACCCCTTTCCTTGTTCTGCTGTTGGCACTCTTTCCACAGCTCTCATGTTTGCTAACTCCATTATCTGGCGTAGAGCCTCTGTTTTTGATTTGGAGGTAGATTTGGCATTCCTCTTTGACTGGTAAAGTGTGGAAGTGAAACCGTAACCTTGATCTATGGTTTGTAAAATCCACTTGTCTTTTGTTATGTAGTGCCAGTTCTTTGAAAATAAGGTTAACTTTCCGCCTAGAGGAGCTGCTATTTGTTCCCTGGTAGGCGGATTTAGGATTAAGTCACTGTGGTTGTGCTGATGTAGTGGCAGTGGCTGTGTCTGTGCCTCTGTTGTTACCTTGCCACTGTCGTCCTCTGTAGGCACCTCCTCTGGATTGGTTTCTGCCTCTGGAACGTCTATTCCTGCCCCTTTGAAATTTTGTGGAGTCAGGAAAGGACCAATTTTGGCAGGCCAGTTCCTGCTAAACCTTGGGGTTGAACCTGCAAGAAATCTTTAACAGTTTGAACAGATTTTGCCTTTTCTTCCATTTTCTTCATGACCTGCTGGGCAGGCGTACCAAACAAACTTGTCTTGTCCATAGGAGCATCTAGCAACTTAGCTTTAACATGATCCGGTAAAGCTTGTTCCTTTAGCCATGCATGCCTTCTTATCACTGTGCCTGTCATGGCTGATCTAAATGAAGCCTCCAGTGCATCATAGCCACATTTTAAGGAATGGTTGCTAACCTGTTGTATGTTATTTACCATCTCTAATACATATTTCTTATCAAGAGATTCATCAGTGGTTAGTTTTTTAGTTAACTGATCAAGCATAAACTCTTGGTATTGTATCATGTGAAACTGACAGTTTAAAGCTCTAGCTGAGAGAGTAGCTGAAGTGTAGACCTTTTTACCCCATCTGTCAAATGACCTTGCTTCCCTTTCAGAAGGAATATGGTTTTTAGCTGTGGTCGCGGCTACTGCCTTGGGACCCTGGGATATAGTTTCTGGGTCTGCAAGTGGGGCCTTGTAAAGGTGGTGATGAGTATCTGGCACCCTGTAAAATCTGTCTGGTTTGGCAGGGGCTGGGGGTAAAGAATCTGGAGCGGAGCAAACATCATTGAAAGCATCATCCACCACAGAGAGAACAGGAGGTATAGCTAAGGGCCTGTGCTGTGGGAGGTGCAGAAAGGTCCTAAGTCTTTTCTGGAGTCTGAAAATCCTGTTGCTGCCATTGGAACTGTTCTCGCATGGCATGCAAGGTTTCCCCAAAGGAGAATTCTTCTGGTGGGAAGCAGCTGGAATGGATTCTTCAGCATCAGAATCTTCAAAATTGGAGAAGGAGCCTCTGGCTGGTCAGTTATGTCTGATTCATCAGCAGAATCATCAGAAGACACTGGCTCAGGGGCTCTGCCCTAGGTCTCTTCTCTGAGAGCTGAGAGGCCCTGTCTGGGTGAGATTGAGATCCTCTAATTAAAGAAATTAAATCTTCTGCCAAAGAAAGCATTTGAGAACTAGAAGAGGGCCTGGATGTGGGGGGTTTAACAGGCACTGTTTTAGTAGTCTTGGTTGCTTTAGCCCTGGCGAAGGCCTTAATGGACATGGCTGCTGGAGGCCTAGCAGCACCACGTGCTGGGGTAGAGACATCCAAGGGGATGGTGTCTGATAAGTCAACCACCGTAGTGGGTAAAATTTCTGAGGTCGATTCAAGAGTTGTAGCAGGGGCCTCAGTTGAAAGAATAGGTTCAGCTGTACTTTGATCAGTTTTCGGTTTCGGCGAAACCGAGACACTCATGATTTGCTGTGCCGTGGTTTCGGCCGAAACCCCGCACCGCCAGTGTCGGTCTTTATCTTTGCGTTTTTGGTAGATTGGGTAGTCGGAGGATCCGGCGGCATAATGTACGCAAAATCAGAACCGAAAAACTGTTCTGCAAACTCCGACCGGCGCCTAAGCGTTGTCGGTTGAAAGAGGCACAGGCGAACAGGCTGCTACGTCGTGGGCTGGGCCTAAACAAGGCAGACAGTAAGAGTGGAAATCTTTATGAGGTATTTGTTTCCCACAGGTTAAACAATTGTTAACTTTTTCTGACATCGGCTGAGGCAAGAAAGAGTCCCCAACGGGGTACTTAGCTTTAGAAGTCTTCGAAGTAATATTCGGTAGAAGTAATCTCTGGATCCGACCGACCGGCACTTGCGAACAGCTTCTGCTTCGGGCGCCACGCGGCAAGAAAGACTGAGGAAAATGGCGTCGGCTGATGCTTTTATACCCGAATACCAACAGAGATGACGTCGGGTGGAGTGCGACATCAGCCGAAGCCGGACCCGGACTTTGGAATCCGGCCGACTGCAGGGCTGCCTGACGACAGGACAACCCACTTGTTATGACTGCAGATGCATCCATGAAGGACATCCTCTGATGAGAGTTATCAAATCCTCAGCCATTTTAAGCATCTGCTTTTTAGGCATGGGGCCTTGGGAGGAGGTCTGAGGACCCTGTTTTTCAGTTTTCATGGCAGCTTTAGATTTAGTGAAGGATTTAATAGAGAAAGTGGAAGGCCTGAAGATGCCTTCAGAAATGGCAGGCCTCACTAAATTTTCAGTTTCCCCGCCAAGAGTGGCGTCGGTATCTGCAGTGGGAATGGAGATCGAGGAGCCTGCGACCTCGGGTACTGAAATCATCGGTAAAATAGTTTCATCGGTAGTCAGGGGCAGCGTAGGCACCTCGCTGAGAACCAGAGAACCGGTAGTCAGCCTAAGCGTGGTCTCAGTACCCGGTGCAGACCTTGGATGTCAGCCCTTGTCTTTGCGTCTTTTGCTTAAAACTGGTGTCGGAGTATCCGACGACATGATATAATTAAAGTTTTTGCCAAAATAATGAAGGGCGAACTCTGCCCGGCGCTTAATAGTGCACTTGTTGAATCTAGCACAAAAACGGCAGGCCGAGACGTCGTGGTCTGGCTCTAAGCAAGGTATACAGAGAGATTGAAAATCCTTATGCGGTATTTGCTTCCCACAAGAAATGCAATTATTGACTTTGTCTGACATCGGTCTGAGGCAAGAAAAGTTTCCCCAACGGGGTACTTAGCTTTAAAGAAGACTTCGGCTGAAATACTTTCTTAAATCTCAGGAGCTGGCCGACCGGCACTTGTGAACTGCTTCTGCTTCGGGCACCGCGCGGCAAGAAAGACTGAAGAAAATGGCATCAGCTGGTTCTTTTATACCCCTGCCACACTGACGTCAGGGAAGAAGCGACGACAACCAACGCCGGACCTAGACTTTGGAATTCGGCCGACCGAGGACCCGCCTGAAGGCAGGATAACCCATCTGTAATGACTGCAGCTGTATGCACGATGAACATCAAAAATGTGCCTATGATCTTGTAGCTCCTTCCCCTTTTCCTGAAGGGCCTTAAAGATCTCTGCAGCTGCAGAGCCAGATAAGACCTTGTTGTCTAAATGTGCGTCCATGAGCTTGGCTTTAATATCATCTGGCAAAGGCTGCAGCCTAAGCCACAAATACCCCCTTAAGACCATCCCTGATGCTGCTGCTGCTCTGGCTGAGGCCTCCACAGCATTGTAACTACATTTTATGGAGTGCCTAGTAACCTGGCTGCAGGACTTAAGAATGCCAGATATTTTGGCCTTGTCAGGGGTATCTGGTAGTTATGAAATGAGTTTCACAACATCTCCCATAACAGCCAGTGAATATTTAGCCATATGGGTTTGGTAATTCATGGCTCTGAAAGACAGAGTGGCAGGCGTAAAAACTTTTTTGCCCTACCTCTCCATAATTTTACTCACCTTATCTGAGGGAAGCAAGGAGGTGGAGGGTAACAGCTTAGAAGTCTTATCTGGAGCTAAAGAGATGGTAGAGGGGTCAGCTGACGGAGCCTTAAAAAGGAACTTAGCATTGTCAGGCACTCTGTAGAATCTATCAGGGCATTTAGGGGCTGGAGGTTGGGAGTCTGGAGACTTGGAAGCAGCAGAAAATATGTCCAAAAAAGCAGGCAGGACAAGGGGAATAGAAGAGGGGTTAGGGGACTCCATTTGCAAGAGGTCATAATACCTCTTCTGGGTCTCAGAGACCTGACAGCAGTCCCAGTTGAAAAAATTCTTCAACTGCACAATGCTCTCCCCAAATGTAATGTCCTCCACAGGAGAATCTGTGCCATTAGTCACCTCCTCTGGAGAAGCATACCCCAGAGAAGGGGCAATCTGTGAGGAGTAAGTTAAAGATTCATATCCAGAAGTGTCTTCCTCCTCAGAGGAAACTTCTTCCACAGGCCTCTTCCCAGACCAGGAGGGGGGTAGGGCCTGTACAAGAGCTGAAGGTTGGTGCCAGTCAGGGGTTTGGTCGGAAGGCATAGCCCACAGGCCAGAAGAAATATGTTTTGTTTTTTGTGATTTTCTTCTTAGGGGCCTCTGACATACGGTGAAGAGTAGGAGGGTCAGATGTCGGACAACATTCCATGAAGTCCAAAAGAACATCTTCTTGAACTACTATCTGAGTAACCCCACGTGGGCCTTCAGAAATAATAAGACGTGGTTCCCCCCAGTGACCGGCTCAGATGCCTGAGAGCCCTCTGGGATGTGCTAACAGACTCCTCGATCGCTTCCCCCAAGGGACCTATCAAAGGAGATTTTGTAGTTTCCAATGCAGCCTCCAGGCCTTCATCGGGCTCAGGAGGAGGGAGCAGGCCGTAGGGTCAGGCTGAAGCTTCCTGGCCTTCTTGCGTTGAGGCTCTTCCAAAGGTCCCGACTTTGGGTCTATATCCCGCACTAGGCACTTAAAGTCACTGGTTCTCTAAATACAGCCTAAGGGAAGAGAGATTGCTCCTAAGGGTTTTAGGAACAAAGGCCTTGCAAATATCACAAGATGCATGATCATGTTCTGGGCCTAAACAGAATAAACAGAGCATGTCGGTGTCTTTATGTGGCATCTGCCTTCCACACTGACACTTGCCCTTCCTAGCTGACATTAACTCACAAGAAACAACACAGTAGCAATTTACATAACAAAACCCCCCATGGGGTACTTATCTGAAGCACTACGAAAGCGCAAAGGCAACTTTCCAAAGCGAACGATGACCGGAGCTGGCAGTCAAACAGGCGGCAGAAAAGTTCTGAGGTAGGTGCGTACTGACATCCACTTTATACCCGACATCTGTTTAAGGCTTACATATGCTGTGTGATGCAGGCCATCACATGCATCTTCACAGTAACATTTTAAGTTTGCTATAATGGCCAGACGTACGAGTCAACCAGAGGCAGATTCCCTCATATTACATATACTGCAGCATATTCAAATTGTAGCTTGCTACAGATCACCCACCATGACCCAGGACCCCCATTCCGCGTTTCTGGAGACACTGGAAAATATGAAGGTCCTACCAAATGCCCTAATATTGGGTGATTTCAATTACCCAAACATTAACTGGGAGAACTACTCAAGTACTAACTCCCTTGCCCAACACTTCCTATAATCAACTGTCAACACCCCCACCAGAGGTGACAACATATTGGACCTGGTCATCACCAACATGGGCGACCGGTGTTCTACACCAGAGGTCAACCCCTCGCTGGTTAGATCAGACCATAGACTAATCACTCTGGATATCCACATTCTGCCCCCACTCCCAATCAAGGAAACCACCGTGAAAAACTTTTCAAAAGCAAACTTCACGTTACTTAAGACCGAGGTGGAAAGGTTCACAGCCCCCAAGCTAAAGGACAACGCTGTCCAAGCTGCTGAATCCCTTACAAAGGCACTCTATGAGCACCTGCAAGAATGCATGAATCGTGCTATCCAAAGCAAAACCAAGACTCACTCCTCCAAGAAAAGGAAACCAGTCTGGTGGACCCCTGCCATAAACAAGCTAGACAACAGGAGGAGGAAACTAGTACAGAAGAGAGTAAAATCCCAAGAAGGAAAGACATCCCTGATCAGTATCAGCAAGAAACTACGATCCCTCATAATATCATCTAAGGCTAGCTTCGAAAGAAAAATTGCCAAGTACACCAAAGAGAACCACAAAGCGTTCTTTAGCTATGTCTAGAACCTAAGTGGAAACACTCAGATCTGCTCTGAGTTAGTGCAGAATGGCACAAAATACACTGAACCGACTGATATTGCCAACATTCTGGCAGACAGATTTAGTGCAAACTTCACCCCCTAAAGGGCCCATAACCATACCAGAAGAATGTACAGTCCCGGCAATCACTGACACACAGGTTAAAACAGCCCTATCCAAAGCCAAAAATACAGCTTCAATGGGACTGGATGGTGTCCCACGCTGTGTCTTACACGAGCTCCAAAATGAACTAACCCCTCAACTAAACACACTGTTCAAACTCAACCTCTCTACAGGCTACGTATCCTTAGAGTGACGCACAGCTACAGTTATCCCGCTTCACAAAGGTGAAGCCACAATGGACCCTGGGAACTATCGTCCTATAAGACTGACAAGCCTGGTCTGCAAGGCTATGGAGCGCATCATCATGAAACTCATTAACAGAGACACTGGGAACCTCCAAACATTGGACCCCACTCGGTTTGGCTTTGTTAAGGGCAGATCATGCCTCCTAAACCTGGTGGACTTCTTTGAGACAGTTACCAAGGCTTTAGACAAGGGAAAGGAGGTCCACACAGCCTACCTAGACCTCACAAAGGCTTTCGACATCATTCCCCATTCTGGTATTATAGACAAGCTCACCAGCCTGAACATAAACCCGTACGTCATGAGACGGGTTGCCAAATGGCTCACGGATAGAACCCACACGGTGAGAGTTGCAGGCTCTAGGTCCGCCTCTAAACCAGTTACAAGTGGCATTCCCCAGGGCTCAGTCCTGGGACCCCTCCTGTTCAGTATATACTTCTCAGAGGTATAGGCAAGCAAAGGAAAACTATGGCTGACCAAGTTCGCAGACAACTGCAAACTGGGGGCCATAACTGACTCTGCAGCTGATACATACATTCTTCAGTAGGGTCTCACTGAGACTGATACCTGGTGTCAAAATCATGGCCTCTAGCTAAATGCTAAAACGTGCATAGTCATCCCCTTTGGAAAAAACAAAGTACCCGTGAATGTGGTAGTCCCCTAAATACAGAAAATGTAATAAGGGATCTGGGGACCCAAGAAGATAGTAATCTCTCCTTTGATAATCATATTGCCAAGGTGGTTAGAAAATCCTTCTATGTGGCCCACCTAATCACAAAAGGGTTCGCATCTAGAAAAAAAGAGGTTATTGTGCCCCTCTATTCATCACTCATCAGACCCATCATAGAGTACAACACCCCATTTGGGACGTACCTTACAAGACACCTGCAACAGCTGGAAAGACCACAGAAGTACCTCACCAAGAGGATTACTGGCCTCAAAAAGATGTTCTATGGAGCCCGATTGAAGAAACTCCAGCTGTACTCGGTTGCATACCGCTTACTCAGAGGTGATCTCTGCCTGACATACAAGGCCATGTCCAACCCAGAATTGATTGACATGCTCCACCTAAAAAAAAAATAAATCCCCAAGAGCCACACGCTCTAGGGATCTAAACCTCACCACAATGATAAATAGGACGTGCTAAAGGGATAGATTCCCTTCCCAGAGACTCCCCATGCTTTGGAACAGGATTCCAATCTGCATTAGGCAGAGCCCCTTACTAACACTCTTCAAGAGAAACCGTGACGAGTGGATGGGAAACAGAAAATTTACCCTGGGGATCACTGCAGTGGCTCTGCTGGCCAGAGGCACAGGGAAAGTACAGTTTTGTACCTACCATAAATGTAGATGTTCGAGTGCTAATACAGCTGCAGTCATAACAGATGGGTTCTCCTGCCATCAGGCGGGTCCTCGGTCGGCCGAATTCCAAAGTCAAGGTCCGGCGTCGGTTGTCGTCGCCTCCTCCCTGACGTCAGTGCGACAGGGGTATAAAAGAACCAGCCGACGCCATTTTCTTCAGTTTTTCTTGCCCCAGATGTCAGGTGCCCCTAGAAGGAAGGCAATACATAAATTTGTGTAATAAAGCAATGCCATATAATCAAAATATAGCAGTGCACGCAAATACATCATGAATGAATACCCCAATCTGGTTGCATGAGGATATGTTAGCCAATAAGCCTGTCCCAAGAGGGGAAGGAGGGAGGGAAACCTGGACTGCAGCTGTATTAGCACTCGAACATCTACATTTATGGTAGGTACAAAACTGTACAATGTTCGTCGTGCATACAGCTGCAGTCATAACAGATGGGTAGAATCCCAAAGCTAAGAAAGGGGTGGTAGGCACTAGGTGGAACTAGGAGGAGTCAGAATGCCCTGCAAGACTGCAGTGGCAAAGCCCGCTCTAGATTTGGAGTATAGAGGAAGGTGGTAGTCCTTGGAGAAGGTATGCACAGAACTCCAAGTGGCTGCTTCTAAAATATCCTTGGTAGGAACTCCTCTAAGAAAGGCTGCAGAAGTAGCCGTGGCCCTTGTGGAGTGAGATCTGATGCCTGTAGGTACAGTTTTGCCATGAAAAGAATAGCAAAAGCGTATGCAATGGGCTATCCATTTTGAGATTGTCTGTTTGGAGATTGGCTTTCCTTGAGCTCCTATAGCATAGGACACAAAGAGCTGATCTGATTTTCTGAAAGGCTTTGTTCTGTCCAAATAACGCAGTTGTCTGTGGATGTCCAAGGAATGTAGTAATCTCTCCCCTTTGTTTTGAGGATTAGGATAAAAGGTAGGTAAATGTATGGCCTGATTCAAAGCTACCCTGGATACCACTTTTGGCATAAAGGACGGGTTGGTTCGTAATGAAACTCTGTCCTGATGGAAGATGATAAAAGGCTGCACAGCCATGAGAGCTTGTAGTTCTGAAACTCTACGAGCTGAGGTAATAGCCAGAAGGAAAGCTGTTTTCCAGGACAAATATTGCAAATCTGATGAGGCAGCTGGCTGAAAAGGAGGCAAGGTCAGTTTTTCCAGAATGAAATTGAGATCCCAAGCAGGTATTGGTTGTTTCCTTGGGGGTTTTAGATTCTTAGCCCCTCTGAGGAACTGTCTTAAGAGGGGGTGAGAGAATAAGGGTGGATCAGTGTTGTATTCTGCAGAGATGGCTGAGGCATGGATTTTGATGGAGGAGAAAGAAAGTCCACTGCTTAGGAGCTAAGCTAGGTACTGTAATATTTGAGGTAAAATCAGTTTTCCAGGATCCTGGCCCTTTTTCTCATTCCAGACACAAAAACGTTTCCATTTTGCGGAGTAAGCTTTTCTAGCAGACGGCCTTCTGGCCTCCAAAATGACATCCTGCACCTCCTTGGAAAGTAGGGTCTGTTGTAATGTTAAGGAATCTTCCATGCGGCTAGATTGAGTGTTTTTAGCTGACTGTGAAGAGTTTTGAAGCTGTGCTGAGTCAGGAGAAGAGGCATTAGAGGCAGGGTCCATGGTGGGGAATGCGTCAGGCTTCTCAGGAGTGTGTACCAGTGTTGTCTTGGCCAGTCTGCAATGAGAATCATCTTTGGTCTGTCTGCTCTGGTTTTCAGTAGAACTTTGGGCAGCAGAGGAAGAGGTGGGAAGGCATAAACTGTCATTGATGTCCAACTGAAAGAGAGAGCGTCCACTCTCCAGGCCTTTGGATGAAAAATCCTTGAGCAGAATTTTGTCAATTGGTGATTTTTGTGGGAGGCAAAGAGATCTATGTCTGGCCTTCCCCATGCTTGGATTATTTCTGTAAAAACTTGAGGATGCAACTTCCATTTGTGTGGATCTGTCATATTTCTGCTTAGGTTGTCTGCCAGCGTGTTTTCCTTGCCTGGCAAGTACTGTGCTTGTAGTTCGATTTGTAAGTCCATGGCCATGTTCCAAAGTGACATGGCCAGTCTGCATAGGGGGTATGAATGTGTTTCTCCCTGTTTGTTTATGTACCACATTACTGTGGTGTTGTCCGTTCTTATCAATAGTTGACCTGGTTGCAGAAGGTCTTTGAAAGCTATAATAGCATTTATTACTGCTAGCATTTCCTTTTGATTGATGTGAAGGTGCTTTTCTTTTTGGGACCACTTGCCCTGAATGCACAGATTTTCATGTGCGCCCCCCAGGCGTAGTCCGAGGCGTCTGTTGTGATGACTTGATTTGCTTGAGGCTTGCTGAATGGGAGACCTGTGTTTGTTTGGCATGCTTGAGCCCACCACAGAAATTCCTTTTGAAGACATGGAATTAGTGGTATTATTGTTTCCAAACTGTGGCTGTGTTGAGACCATAGGTTTTTCAGGTACCATTGAAGTTTCCTCATATGCAGCTTTGCACATGGGATTAGTAAGATGCAAGATGCCATGAATCCCAGAGCCTGCAAGGATTTTCCTTGCAGTCAGCCTGGTGCAATTTGCTAGTGCTCTGAAGTACTGAGTTAGTTGCCCCTGCTTCTCTGGCGTGAGGTAGGCCATCTGGGTGTTTGTGTCCAAGTTGGCACCCAGGAAAATTATTTTCCGAGAGGGTATTAGCCTTGATTTCTTTTTGTTGACTGTGTATCCCAGAGAATTCAACAACATTATTACATAAGCCAGATGTTTCAGAAGAATGTGCTTGCTGTCCGCTTGGATCAGGCAGTCGTCCAAATAGGGGTATATTTGTATCCCTTGAAGTCTGCAGTAGGCAATTACTGATGCCAGGCATTTCGTGAATACTCTGGGTGCAGTAGATAAACCAAAGGGCAATGCAGAGAATTGATAATGGTTTGAACCTGCAAGAAATCTGAGGTATCTTCTGCAATTTTGTCTGATTGGGACATGCAGGTATGCCTCCTTGAGGTCCAATGTTACCAGCCAAGACTCCTTGCCCAGCATGGGAAGAAGCTGCTGTAGAGTGAGCATCTTGAATTTTGGTACGAGTAGAAATGTGTTTAGGATGGATACGTCCAAAATAGGTCTCCAATCTTTTCCCTTCCTTGGTACCAGGAATAGTCTGGAATAAAAACCTTGACATTGTTCGTGCGTAGGTACCTCTTGAATAGCTTTCATGTCTATGAGATCTGTAATTTGTCTTTGTGCCTCTGCCCTTTGATTGTGTGGCAGGTTTGGCATGCCTCTCATTTTTGGAAGGGTGTGAAAATGGAATCTGTAGCCTCTGTTTATAATGTCCAGGATCCATTTGTCTTTTGTGACAATATGCCAATTTTTTGTAAATAGTGCCAGTTTTCCACCTTAGGGTGCTGCCATTTGAGTCTTGCTTGGCATGCAAAGGGGAAAGTCATTGGGCTTGCTTTCTGAATGGTTGCGAGTTATCCTCAGCACCTCTTTGTGTAGGAGCTTGCCATTGTCTGCCTCTAAACGATCCTTGGTATTGCCCTCTGCCTCTCGGGCGCCTGTATCTACCTCTTTGGGGTCTGTCCGTGGCTGGAAAGGACCAATTTTTGGAAGGCCAACTTCTACTGAAACGTGGGGGTTGTACCTGTAGAAAATCGTTCACAGTTTGCATTGATTTAGCCTTTTCCTCCATTTTCCTTAATACCTCCTCAGCATTAGCACCAAATAATACATCCTTTTGTAGAGGGGCATCTAGTAATTTAGCTTTTACATGATCTGGCAAGGTTTGTTCCTTGAGCCAGGCATGTCTACGTATAACTGATCCTGTAACAGCAGCTCTAGATGAGGCCTCTAGAGCATCAAAAACCACATTGTAAGGTATGTTTACCCACTTGTTCTGCACTATGCATGAAATCCTGCAACTCCAAGTCTGGTTGTTCAGGTTGTGACATTTTACTATTCAATTGTGATAACAGAAACTGTTAGTACTTTAGCATATGGAACTGACAGTTTAATGCCCTCATGGTTAAGGTAGCCAAGGTATATACCTTTTTTCCTCACCTTTCTAAGGATCTGGAATCTCTCTCGGAAGGTAATGGATTTTTAGCAGTGGAGGCCTTAATTCCCTTGGGGCCCTGTGAGATGGTTTCTGGGTCAGTAGCATGGCTTTTGTATAAAAATTGGTGCGAGTCAGGAACCCTGTAGTACCTGTCAGGCTTGACTGGGGCTGGAGGTAGAGAATCCGGGTTAAGGCAGGCCTCCGAGTACACATCATCTAGTATATCCAAGATAGGAGGTATAGCCAGAGGCCTGTGCTGAGGTAGCAAGAGAAATTCCCTAAGCCTTTTCTTGGAATCTGAATAATCTTGGCCTTCCCAGTGGAAGTGTTCTCTTAAGGTATGCAAAGTTTCCCCAAATGAGTAATCCTCTGGAGGGGAGACAGAGGGAATGTACTCCTCTGCATCAGAATCTTCAAAAGGGGAGTAAGAATGTTCCTGATCATCAGAGTGCTCTGAAATAATGGAGCCCTGATCAGAGGAGGGGGATTCTTCCTCCACTCTGGGCCTTTTGTCCGAGGGGGGGGGGGTTGAGAACCCCTGATAAGAGTAATTAAATCCTCAGCCATTTTCAGCATCTGTTTTTTAGGCATGGGGCCTGGAGATGGGCCCTGTGTAGCTTGTCTCTTAGAGTGCATGGCTGCTTTAGACTTAGTGAAAGCCTTGATGGAAAAAGAAGAGGAAGGTCTGAAGACACCTTGAGAGGAGGTAGACCTGTCCACATTTTGAGATTCACCGCCAAGAGTGGCTTCGGTATCTGTAGTCGGGGTGTGGGCCGAGGAGCCTGCGACCTCGGGCACAGGAGACACCGCCAATGGAGTGTCGTCGGTAGTCAGGGGCTGCGAAGCCTCGCTGAGAACCGGACCACGTGTAGTCGGCTTTGGCGTGGTGTCGGTAGAGGCCGTGGACCTCGTGTGTCGGTCCTTATCTTTGCGCTTTTTAGACAAAACTGGAGTCGGAGTATCCGACAACATAATATAGTTAAATGTTTTGCCAAAATAATGCTGGGCGAACTCCGCCCGACGCTTAATGGTGCGTTTGTTGAATGTAGCACAAAAGCGACAGACCGAGACGTCGTGGTCTGGGCCTAAACAAGGAATACAGAGGGAATGGAAATCCTTATGCGGTATTTGCTTCCCACATGAAATACAATTATTAACTTTGTCTGACATCGGTCTGAGGCAAGAAAAGTTTCCCCAACGGGGTACTTAGCTTTCAAGAAGACTTCGGTTGCAAAATTTTCGTAATTTCAGGAGCTGGCCGACCGGCACTTGCAAACTGCTTCTGCTTCGGGCACCGCGCGGCAAGAAAGACTGAAGAAAATGGCGTTGGCTGGTTCTTTTATACCCCTGCTGCACTGACGTCAGGGAGGAGGTGACGACAACTGACGCCGGACCTAACTTTGGAATTCGGCCGACCGAGGACCCGCCTGACGGCAGGAGAACCCATCTGTTATGACTGCAGCTGTATGCACGATGAACATCTAATGGCTCTACTGGACAGTGGCACATGGAACTGATCTAAGGGCATGGCGAAAGCCAACACATTCTGGCTAGGCTTATAGATGCCCTCGGGAAGATAGCCTAGTACTTACCTATGAACCTATATGAATAGAAGGACATCTTATGATAATTGCCCTTGACCAGGTGAAAGAAAAGGAGGAACCAGTGTTGTCTGGGCCAAAACGAAGTCAGCAGCAAGATTTTCGGGTTGTCCCAAAGAATATTGTGCAAGACCTCTTGAAGTAGAGGAAAAGGAGCATAGGCATACAGGAATATCCCCTTCCAAGAAAGAAGCATGGTGTCCACTCTCCAGGCCAGGGGACTTCGGAGTCCTGAACAGAATCAAGGAAGTTGTTTGTTCAGAGGTGAGGCAAAAAGATCTACCTGAAGAATACCCTAACAATGTAACATGTCCAGAAACAACTCTCTGTGAAGCATCCACTCATGTGGATGTGTCCTGGATCTGCTCAAAGACTACCACTAGACTATACTCTTAAGGGATGTAAACCACCTGAAGAACCATATGATGCCACCTCACAAAATCCCAAGCTTGAACAGCCAGTTGCAAAAAAGATAAAATTTTGTGCCTCACTGATTGTTGCTGTACTACATGACTGTGCTACTGGCTGTAAAAACCTTTAGAGGACCTGGGACCCAAAGATTGAAAGGTCTGACTAGCTAGGATGAGAGCTCTCATCTCTCTGAAAATGATGTAGTATGACATCGGTTGGTGAGACCAAAGACCCTGAAATCTCAGATTGTTGAAAGAGGTTCCCCATCCTTGATCAAAAGCATCTGTGTACAGTTCTTGAGCAGGAAAGAGGAACCTGAAAAAGCTGACTTGGATTGAAGGAGATCTGCTTTATCCACCAGTGGAGGCTGAGACTGAGGCAGGGTAAAAGAGGGACTGAAAATTCCAGAGGGTGGCAATGCTGAAGCCAAACAATCTTGAGACACCACTGAAATTTCCTCATGTGGAGTTTGGCAAAGGGAATTATGGAAATGGGAGATGCCATGAGCCCCATGGCTTGGATGAATCCCCATGCAGGAAGAACTGAAAGAGGAAGAACAGACTGGAAATAAGTGGTCAAGGACAGGACCTTGGAAGACAGAAGAGAAGCCAACATTGAGGTGGTCTGAATCCTGCAACACAAAAGTACTTGGTCCTGAGAGGGAGTCAATATTGACTTCTTGAGACTGAGAGTGAATCCCACACTGTACAGGAGAAGCACAATGAAGTGTAGATCCTGAAACAGGTGCTGAGACCTTGAATCAGAAGGTTGTCCACGAACAGGAATATTTGAATTCTCCGAGGTAGTCTTCAGAAACCTATCACAGGGGCCAAACATTTGGTAAATACCTTTGGAACTGTAGAAAGACCAAAAGGCAAAACAGAGAACTGACACTGAGAAGAAGTAGTAGAGAAACGTAAACATTCCAGAAGACAGGGTGAGAAGGAATACAGAAGATAGGCATCTTTAAATCCAGGGAAAACAGAAAGGGCTAGAGAAGTAGGGCAGGAAAAAGGGTCTTAAGAGATAACATCCTAAAAGAAGGAACTCTGAGAAAGGTTTGACTCAGGACAGCGCTAGAGTGGACCTCCATGACCCCTCCTTTCTGGGAAGCAGAAACATTCTGGAATAAAAACCCATTCCCTGCTGAGACTCTGGAATGGACTGTATTGTTCCCTGATCCAAATCATCCTCTAGGAACAAAGGAAAAGGAGAAAGCCTGTATAGAGGAGACTGAGGAAGACCTGAAAATGGATGAAGGGACTTCCAGAGCATGAAGTAACCATGTTGGATGACAGAGAGGATCTAAGTATCCAATATAATCTACTGCCAAACAGGCAGGGACAGGGAGAGTCTGAGAGACAGAGGAAGCTGACCAAGGGAGAAGGGGGGTTGAATGCCATACAGAGGCAGATTTATCAAGAAAGGAAGGCTTTTGACTTTTTGAAGTCTGAGTGGGCTTGTCTTAGAAAATCCACTTAGAAACACTCTTACCCCTAGACGGTTGTCTAGGCTGCTTACAAACAAATGAAGACTTAGAAGAATAATTCATCTGAAACGTAGGAATAGGAGAAACAAAGATTTGTTTGAGATCTTGAATCACCTTGCCCTTATCCTGTAGGGTTTTAAACAATTCTGCAGCAGCAGTGCTAAAAAGATTCTGGTTGTCCAAGGAAGTATCTAAAAGTCTGGCCTTAATATCTTCAGGTAAAGCCTGCAGATACAACCAGGACCATCTCCTCATAACAGAGCCAGATGCAGCAGCTGCATTCAATAAAAAGGCGAGCCACCTGAGAGGTGAAACTCAGCAAATGGCGAGCAGCAGTTTTACTTTCTGAATCGGGCAAGTCAGACCCCCCCCCCCCCCCCCCGGGACAGAACATGTCTAGTCATATGAGTCTGGTAACTAATGGCCCTAAAGGCTAGGGTAGCAGAGGTATACATTTTTTCTCAACCTCTCCATATCCCACCTGTCTCTGTCAAAAGACAGAAGAGAAAAGAAGCTTGGATGGTTTATCCATGGACAAAGGGACTACTGTAGGGTGCAAAGACAGAAACTTGTATAAATATTTAAGAGCCTTAGGTACCTTGTAAAAATAGTGCGGCTTCTTAGGGGATAGGAGTTGGGAGTAAGGGGGCCTGAAAGGCTTCTGTAAAAATGTCTAACACAGGAACAACAGAACATCTAGGTGAGTCCATATGCAAAAGTTCATATCTCCTCTTTTAAACTTCTGATAGTTGGGAACAATGTCAGTTAAAGCATTCCATCAAACAAAGCACTGTATCCCCAAAGGACAACTCTTCTTTATCAGACCCAGGGCTAAAGGAGAGTACATTTTTGAAGAATATGCTAAGGATTCATCTCTGGAATCCAACTCCTCATCAGAAGAATCAGATTCTCTAGTCCTCTTAGAGGGGGTAGATGTCCAAAGAGTATTAGCAGAAGAGACAGACAATCTCTGTGGAATTTTACGAGCCATGAGGGCATTAAACAACCCTTTAGTAAAGTCTTGTCACTCTTTACGGGATCCTTAACAATAGGAGTTACATGCTTAACTTTCTGCCTCTTTTTTAAAAGAGACATAAGCCTTGACCAATCTAGGGGGCTCCAAGCCCTGCCTAGATTCAATGAGGGAATTGGGCACCTGTCCCCTAACTAAAATTTGGAGAATTCCCCTAAGCCCCTCATATATAATCAGCCGTGGTTCCCCCTCAGTATATGTCGCAGGTATATGCACAATCTCAGTGGACGTGTGAATAGTTAGCTCATGCCGGCCTCCAACTGGGCTGCAGCAAGGGAACAGGCATCAGCAGCAGAGACTCCATGGAGTCTTTGTCCAACCTGAGGGGGCTGTCTGGTAGAGGCTGGCCAGTAGCAGATTCAGAACAAGCCTTTTTAGTATTTTTCTTAAGTGGCGGCTGAACCTCAGGGTGGGAGGATTTGGCCATGGTACCCTGGGTCAATAACTCCAGGTGTTGATCCTGCAAATTAATAGAAAGGGAAGACAAACAGTTATGAAGAGTATTAAATACAAATGTCTGACAAACAGTACACACAGTATGGGCGTGCATAGCACCTAAACAAAAAAGGCACTTCTCATGTCTGTCCTTATGGGGAATCTGCTTCCCACACTCATATTTTCCCTTGCTAGATAACACACACACACACACACACACACACACACACACACACACACAAGAAAAACAGAGGAATGGGAAAAAAAGGAAGAAACCCCAATGGGGCACTTATTTGTATAAAGCTCTGTAAAAGGACTAGCTCAGTTAATGGTATACAGATCGAATTTCAAATGTAACATTCAGACTGGCGGCAAAGAAGTTCTGGGGATTAGGTTTCCATATGCCACATATATGCCTTACACTTTGTGTGTGGAGCATATGGCTGATGTACGAAGCTGGGAAGTATAAAGGTTCTGGTATGCTAGCCAGAAGTTAGCCTGTGCTCGGCAGGATATTCCAGGTATAAAGAATACTGCAACAGTGATAAGGAAGGACATCTTCAAAGAATGACTTAGCACACTGAGGAATCTAAACAGAAAACTGATAATTATGCTTAGTGTAACACAAAAAAAAAAAAAAAAAAAAAATGGCAAATGGTCTTTATATGGAGACCATGCCAGTGCCACGTAACATACAAAAAAGTGGAACTAAATTTAGGGTGGTGGGTTCAGAGAAATATCTGGATTGCGTGAAAGTGTTCCTAAATGACCAAAAAGACACAGCCCAACAGAAAAATGTAAAAGACTATGGGATACCCGAGTCACTGGAGGGATGAGATGGTATGGGTTATATGAAAAAGCCATCAGGCTGAATAACTGTTCCAGTGTTGGACATCACAAACCCTGGTGCAGAAGGCCCTGCCAACAACCTCACTACAAAAAAAGGTGGTTAGTACTGAGGCTGGGGTCTGGAGCAATTCTGGGATGCATGGCAGCAGATGATCACAGCTGCCATATTGGCAAAAAACACACACAAAAAACTTGTAATGCTTTTTAAATAAAATGACAGAGCATACATTAATGACATGGGATATGTTTCCCTCAAAGTTTTACAATCTCTCCTTAAAGGTTGGAGGGGCATATGACTACACGACATCTACAGGGGTCATACTGTCGTTTCTAATTTCTCTAAATCTTTTGGGTTTTTAATACCATGATGGGAATGGACCCCATTCCTAAGTCAAAGTACGATTAAAGTTCATGAAATTAGTATTGCTTCACTCTTTGATGTCAGCCAAAAGTGCTTTTCGCAGCATCTGCAATGTGCCCAGTAATGACTCCTTCTGCAATTCGTACAGTGTTACATGAATTGGTAACATATCTAAATACGACTGCAAATTCTTTTTATAAGACCAGTTGCTTCTACTGCTATTGGAACTGTCTGGGTATCTTTCTTCCACATGGCTCAGTTTCTGCCTGCAGATCCAGGTATTTTATGACTTTGTGTCTCTCTGTATGCAAGACACTGTAGTCACTAGCTAGGTGTGATGATTTCAATGATCAATGCTACTTTTGTCTTCTTTTCTTGGACCACTCTATCCAGTTTTCTAGCATATATCTTTTGAACTGTTGGCATTGGGTGATCCCATGTGATAAACTTCATTACTTTCTATCATTCTTTGTGGCTCACGTTTCCAGTGCTTTTCAGCCACTTTGACACCATAATGTTTGCACAATCTCCAGTGTAACAGTCTCGTCACATTATTATGCCTTTAGGTATGCAGTCCCTCTGCCATTAGTGTGTTGCAACCATACTGTCCTTTGTGAGTATCCTGAAAGTCTAGTTTGCCTTTCTTATTATTTCGAGTTCCAGCAGTCTGTGAAGAGTCCCCAAGAGATGGCTTCTTTAAAAGATAATCTCAACAACCTTGAGAGGAAGCAGCAGTGGTGAATGACTGGGTCACCATGTTCCATAGAAAAAAGGCTCCTATATGGATGGTTTAAAGGGTCAACAGGTAGTTACACTTTCTCTGAAACCCTAGCATGACATGGACTGGAAAAGTCAAGACAACATATTAATGGTTCTATTGGACCTGTAATGTCCACTGCATATGCAGTTTCATTAGTACTGCCAATATGGTGACTGTTATGGCTACCAGAGTAATGTGGAGATTCCTGGAGGAAGGTGCATTCAAAATACTCAAATGCCTTAGGTGAATGCACAGAATAAAAAGAAATCCAATCTTAGCCTATAATAAGCCCCCCCCCCAAAAAAAAAACATAATGCCTTGGATCAAGATAGCAAAGACACTGAGATCCTATCTCCTGGAGGAGCCACAAGGTGGTGACCTAAATGAATGCCAGAATGTCCTATAATGAGACTGATACTATCAATCTATCCAGGTAGACAAACTCACATACTCTCATCTTCTAGAAGTTTCAGCATGACACATCAAGAACCAAAAGGGGAAGGTATAAAACAGTATTTAAGTATTAGAACAAGACAGAAAGCATTTGCAACAATCCAGAGGACAAGACCCAAAACAGAAACCTTTTTTCCTTTTAGTAGAATCTCATTCATCGTTTGTGCAAACGAAGAATCAGGAAGTGAATATGCATAGCCTTCTGCAGCCCTACTGTGTAACACTAGTCCACATCACTCAATACAGGAGTAAAGGGAATGGGAATGCTCTATCAACAACAAAAAATGTTTAATCCCTTCTGTCCCAGTAGGCTGCAAAAGTCAGCAGATCCTTTGGCTATCACAAAAAAAGCAAAAGAAAAGAAATGAAATGGCCTTCTAGAGCAGCCCTGCTGTGCCATTCTGTATAAGCATCAATAACCTCCTTGCAGGACTTGCAGCTGCCCTTCTCAGGGAGTGGAATATCTGTTGGAATGCTTGGGGAGCATATACAGACAATACGTCTACTGTATGCATTTGCTCCAGCAAAGGATGCACCTTAGTACAATGGGGTGATGTCTCTCCAGTTCAAAAGAATGAGAGAGAGAGCTGTTGCTCAACAATGCCCCCTAGGGATAGGACTGGGTAGAATGATATACAACTAAAACTTGAATTGCATGTTGGGTACTGAGGGGAAAGGTTCACTTTCTTCCTGATGTTGGGCACAAAGTGTTTCATAGGTACAGTCAGACACTATACAAAAAAAGAAATCTACTATGGATTTTTTATGTAGTTCCATTAAGAAAATGTCTTCAATTAAATGTATGCACCTTTCTTGAAGTGGCAGAACTCATGGGTTAACTGGAATTCTTGTCCACTGCCATTCACCTTCACCATCTTAATTTATAATCCAAAGAGATGATGGCTGGGAAAAGTGGGCATTAGAAATGCACTGCTGTAGAACCACAACAAAGGATTCTACTATCATCCAAACATACTTGTGCAGCAAACCATAGTGACTGCAGTCCCATCTTGTGTGTAGTCCCACCACAGTGGCTGCAGTCCCACCTTATGTGTAGTCCACAAAAGTGGTTGCAGCCCTGCCTTATGTGTAGTCCCACCACAGTTGCTGCAGCCCTGTCCTGTGTGTAAGTCCCACCACAGTGGCTGCAGACCCGCCCTGTGTGTAGTTCCACCACAGTGGCTGCAGCCCCCACCTTGTGTGTAGTCCCACCACAGTGGCTGCAGCCCAGCCCTGTGTAGTCCCACCACAGTGGCTGCAGCCCCGCCGTGTGTGTAGTCCTACCACAGTGGCTGAAGCCCTACTCGGTGTACTCATCAGGATTTGCAAAAAAAACTAAGGGTTACAGTACTAATGGCTGACAAGTTACTCGGGAGATTTATGAAGTCTGCACTTATGTCCGCATCTGAAATGTTTCTAATAACGAACCTATTTCTTTCAAGAAGCAAGAAAGTAACTAGTTTAAAGTAATAGCAGTGTTTGGTCTCACAAAGGGGTTCCCGGTTTCAGCTCTGACTCCAAAGCTGTTTATACTGGTGAAGGCTTACATTTGCAAGCATGCAGGAGGCAGCAACCAACAAAGCTGATGTATGCAAACGATGTGGCACTACAACCATACTCTAAACTTAAGCAAAGGAACGGAACAGAATGCAAAATTAAAGGTATGTGGAATGAAATGGAGTACAAACAAGACAGCTGTCATGGCAGCAAATGGGGGAAATAAGAAGCTGAAAATTGAAACAGAATGGAAAGTAGTGGAACAGGTTAACAGCTTCAGTGATCTGGGTGAAGTAGTTGAGGAGAAGGGAAGTCTGAATGAGGAGGTCAAAGTTAAAATTAGACTGGCTACAGTCAACTGGCACAGTTGTCAAAGAAAGTAAATAGCAAGGTGTACAAAACAGTGGTGCGACCAGAACTGCTGTCTGATGCAGAAACCTGGGCTGTGAAAGCAGAGCTGCTGAGGAAGCTAAAGGTGATGACAAGAAGTATCTGAGACAGGTGGTAGGATGCACACTGTAGGACAGATGAAAAACAAAAACAACAGAGCAGAAGCCAAAGTAGCCACAGTTACAGACACGGTCAAAGAGAACAGATTATGGTGGTTCAGACACACGTGGTGGAAAGGAGAAGACAATTTGTTGTAGATGATTAGGAAGAAGGCAACAGAAAAAGTACAGTTGTGTACACTTACCATAAATGTAGATGTTTGAGTGTATTCACTGTTGCAGTCATCACTTTTGTGTTATCTGCTTGCAGAAGCCCTCAGTCGGCCTGATTAACAAAGTCTTGGGTCCTGCGTCGGTTGCTGTCCCTTCTTCTATGACGTCAGGTCGTCAGGGGTATAAAACATGCAGCCGACGCCATTACATCAGTTTTTCTTGCCCCAGATGTCAGGTGCCCCCTTAATGGGAAGCAATTAAATCTATAAATATACAAGGTTATATCTCCAACAAAAAAGCAAATACACCAAAAAGCTTTTGAAGACAGCAAAGGAAAGTAGAGGTATATCCAAAAAAACAGAAGAGTGCTTGAGGGAGGGTAACCAGGACTGCAACAGAGAATACACTTGAACATCTACATTGATGGTAAGTGTACGCAACTGTACTATGTTCTTCATGTTTCACTGTTGCAGTCATCACTTTTGGGTAGATTCCCAAAGCTAAGGATGGGAGGAGGAATTTAAATAGAATTAGGACCAGCTAAAAGGCCCTGCAAGACTGCAGTGGCAAAGCCAGCTCTGGATTTAGAGAAAATTGGCAGAAGGTAATGCTTGGTGAAAGTATGTAAAGAACTCCAGGTAGCAGCTTCTAGGATGTCCCTGGTAGGGACGTCTCTGAGAAAGGCTGTAGAGGTAGATGCAGCCCTGGTAGAGTGGGGTGTGATCCCCTGTGGGATAGGTTTTACATGGTGTTTGTAGCAGAAATTAATGCAATGGCCTATCCATTTGGAAACAGTTTGCTTTGAAATAGCCTTTCCCTCTGCCCCTGCAGCAAATGCCACCAGCAGTTGATCAGATTTCCTTTGAGGTTTAGTTCTGTCCAAGTAGAATCTAAGCTGTGCTCGTCTAAGGAGTGCAGAATCCGTTCCCCTTTGTTCTGTGGATTAGGAAAGAAGGTTGGCAAATGTATGGACTGATTAAGGGCCACACTGGATACCACCTTGGGCATGAAGGAGGGATTGGTCCTGAGGGACACCCTGTCCACATGAAAGATGATGAAAGGCTCCACTGCCATGAGGGCCTATAATTCAGATACCCTTCTTGCTGAAGTGATTGCTAAAAGGAAATCTGATTTCCAAGAAAGGAATTTAAAGTCTGCAGTGGCAGCTGGCTCGAAAGGAGGAAGGGTGAGCTTTTCCAATACAAAGTTGAGGTCCCAGGCTGGAGTTGGAGCTCTCCTGGGTGGTCGTAGATTTTTGGCCCCTCTGAGGAACTGCTTAAGCAGTGGATGAGAGAAGAGGTGTGGTTCTGTGTTATAATGAGCTGAGGTGTGAATTTTGATGGAGGAGAAAGACAGGCCCTTATGAAGCATCTCAGTTAAGAACTGTAAAATCTGAGGTACATTGGGCACTGTTGTCCTCATCCCTTGAGATTGGTTCAAGGTACATAATCTTTTCCATTTTTCTGCATAAGACTTTCTGGTACTAGGCCTCCTTGCCTCTAAAATGATATCCATCACTGGTTTACTGAGGGATGGTAAAGGAAAAATGATGTAATTAGCCAGGTTGCTAGATTCAGTGTTTGAAGTTGAGGGTGCAGAATTTGGTTCTCCTGCTGCGACAATAGAGTAGGAGTCAGGTGCCATGGGGCCCACCATGACACACTGCGCAAGAGGGGGTACCAGTGTTGGCGTGGCCAGTCTGGTGCAATCAAAATCATCCTTGGTTTGTCTTGTTTGACCTTGAGTAGTACTTTGGAGAGCAGAGGCAGAGGAGAAAGGCATAAACTGATAGGTTTTTCCAGCTAAAGGACAGAGCATCCACTTTCCAAGCTTGTTTGTGGGGAGTCCTTGTGCAGAATTTCTCCAACTGATAGTTTTGGGGGGAGGCAAACAGGCCTATATCTGGGCTCCCCCATTTGCTTGTCAACATGCTGAAAATCCTTGGTTCCAGTTTCCACTCGTGTGGATCCATGAGGTTTCTGCTTAGTTCGTCCTTAGTTTTCCTGGCAGAAATTGAGCTTGTAGATGTACTTGATAGCTCAGGGCTGTGTTCCACAATGCCATGGCTAGTCTGAGAGGGGGTAAGAATGTGAACCTCCCTGCTTGTTTATGTACCACATAACAGTGGTGTTGTCTGTCTTTATCATTTATTGTCCTGGAAAAATGTGGTCCATGAAGGCTGTCAGAGCATTCTGTACAGCTAACATTTCTTTTGATTGATATACAGGTGCATTTGACTTGGGTTCCATTTGCCCTGAATGCACTTCCCTGCCAGGTGGGCCCCCCATGCATAGTCTGATGCATCTGTTGTTAAGGTCTGGGTGGCAGGGGGTAGTATGAAAGGCAGTCCCCTGTTTTGGTGGCAGGCCTCTGCCCACCAAAGGAACTCTAGGCATAGCCAAGGTATGATAGGAATCATTGCTTCTAGATCCTGTCATGTTGATACCATAGGCTTTTGAGATACCATTGCAGTTTCCTCATATGCAGCTTTGCATATGGAATTAGAAGAATGCAGGAGGCCATGAACCCCAAGGCTTGCAGTATTTGCCTTGCAGATAACTGGGTTTTTGTGGCCACTTGTTTGAAGTAGGTTGTCAAATGAATCTGTTTCTCTGGCGTGAGGAAAGCTATTTGGGAAGTTGTATTCAAGATTGCTCCCAGGAATATAATTTGTTGACAGGGTACCAGGTGTGATTTCTTTTCATTTATGGTGTACCCCAGACAAGTCAGTACCCTTTGAACAAAGGCCAGATGATTCAAAAGTATGTCCTGGCTTTCTGCCTGAATTAGACAATCATCCAGATATGGGTATATTTGAATATTTCTTTGCCTGCAGAATGCAATGACTGAAGCTAGGCGCTTTGAGAATACCCTGGGCACAGGAGATAAGCCAAAGGGCAGTGCAGAGAACTGATAGTGCATGTAGCCTGCTTTGAAGCATAGGTATCTTCTGCAAGACTCCCTGATAGGGATGTGCAGGTATACTTCTTTTAAGTCTAGTGTTGCCAACCATGCATCTTTGCCTAGCACAGGAAGCAGCTGGTGAAGAGTCAGCATCATGAATTTTGGAATCACCAGAAAGGTATTTAGAGGAGAAAGGTCCAGGATAGAAAGCCAAGTATTGCCTTTTCTGGGTACCAGGAAAAGTCTCGAATAGAACCCTTGTCCCTTTTCCTCTTCTGGTACCAACTGAATAGTCCCCATGCTTAAGAGAGAGAGAGAGTACTTGATTTTGGGCCTCTGCCCACTGATTTGGGGGTAGATCTGGCCACCCGCTTGGTGTTGGTAAGGTGTGGAACTGAAATCTGTATCCTTGGGACACTATATTTAAAACCCATTTGTTCTGGGTAATGAGTTCCCAGTATCTGGCCTGCAGACCAATCTTTCCGCCTAAAGGAGCATTCAGTTGGGAAGTGCTTGGAAGTTTTAGAAGCAAGTCATTGAGACTGTTTTCCATAGGGGAGAGTCATACAACTCCCTGATTTGGGTGTGGAAACCCCCCACTGCTTGGTCTTGTGTGTCCCCTGGGATTGAAACCTGGGGTTTCTGCTATGTCTGGGTTTGGCTTGAGAAGACTTTGAAGAGGCTGAAAAGGGCCAGTGCCTACTAAATCGAGGAGGCTGAACTTGTAAGAAATCTCTAACAGTTTGCATAAATTTAGCTTTATTTTCCATCCTTTTAAGAACTTCTTCAGCCTTGTTGCCAAATAGGCGGTCCTGATTTAAGGCAGCATCCAACAATTTAGCTTTAACATAATCAGGTAAAGATTTCTCCTTAAGCCAAGCATGCATTCTGAGCACATAACCAGTAACAGCAGCCCTGCAAGGGGTCTCTAAAGAATCAAATCCACATTGCAAAATATGTTTTCCAACCTGTTTGGCAGAATGCATTAAATCCTGTAATTCTTTATTTTCCGCACAGTCAGGAATCAACATAATTTTCTGTTTAAGCAATCCAATAACATGTTGTTGATACTTTAACACATGAAACTGGCAGTTTAAAGCCATAATGGCCAAGGTTGTAGAAGTGTAAACCTTCTTACCCCATCTATTCGGCGCCCTGGAGTCTATCAGAAGGGGAAGGATTTTTAGCAGTAAAGCCTTAATGCCCTTGGGTCCCTGTGAAATAGTCTCTGGATCCACAATAGGATTTTTAAAAAGGAACTTGTGTGAATCAGGAACCCTGCAATATCTGTCAGGTTTTCTGGGGACAGGAGGCAGAGAATAAAAGGCCAAACTAGATTCCGAAAAAGCATCATCAACAATGTCTAGTTCAGGAGGAATAGCTAAAGGCCTCTGCTGAGGCAAGAGCAAGAAATCCCTAAGCCTCTTTTTTGAATCAGAAAAATCCTGGCTTTCCCAGTGGAAACGGTCCCTTAGAGTATGCAAGGTTACACCAAAAGAAAAATCCTCTGGAGGGGAAGCAGAGGGAATAGAGTCCTCTGCATAAGAATCCTCATAAGTAGATAATGGCAAATCCAGATCATCAGAAGAATCAGAAAAATTAAAATCCTGGTCAGAAGATTCATAAACAACTTCACTGCTAGATCTCTTAGAAGGGGGAGGCTGGCTTCCCCTGATTAGAGTTATAAGATCTTCAACCATTCTTATCATTTGTTTTTAGGCATAGAGGCCTGAGCATGCAGCCTGGGCATTGTTTTTTTAGGCATAGTTCGAGATTTAACCCTAAAAGAAGAAAGAGGCATCGGTTTAATATGCACGTCCGTAGGCCTGAATACACCCTTGAAGCCAGTGCCTGCACAGCGGCTCCGGACCCATACAAGGTAGAGACATCAGCAGGTTCCATAGTTGAAGCCTCTCGCGGCATACCGGACTCCAAATGGGTCTCAGTAGAGGCCTGCAAATCAGAAGTAGTGGATATCAGGGGTTGCAAAAGCGCCTCGCTGAGTACCGGCGAACTGGCGACTGGCTTAGGAGAAGCATCGTCGGCAGTTTTGGACCTCGGCGGCCTGCCTCTGTCTTTATCCTTGTGTTTTTTCGGAATCCCGGTAGTTGGATGGCTAACCAACTACATTTCTGGATAATTAAACTGAGAACCGAAATATTTAGAGGTGAAAATATACCGATGACGGATAGTGCACTGATTAAATAAAGCACAAAACCGACAGCAGGGTACGTCATGGTCAGGGCCTAGGCAAGGAACACAGCATGCATGAAAATCTTTATGAGGTATTTGCTTTCCACAAGTAATGCAATTATTAACTTTTACTGACATCGGTAAGGAGCAAGAAAAAGTTTCCACAATGGGGTACTTAGCTTTAGTTGAAGACTTCGGTTTTGAAACTCGAAAACGAAAATTTCAGGAGTCTGCCGACCGGCACTTACGAACTGCTTCTGCTTTGGGCACCGCATGGCAAGAAAGACTGATGTAATGGCATCGGCTGCATGTTTTATACCCCTCACAACCTGACGTCATGGAAGAAGGGACAGCAACCGACGCAGGACCCAAGACTTTGTTAATCAGGCCGACTGAGGGCTACTGCAAGCAGATTACCCAAATGTAATGACTGCAACAGTGAAACACGAAGAACATCAAAGACATCCAGCAAACAGACGGATGGACTGGACAAAGTACAGTTGTCTACACTTACCATAAATGTAGATGTTCGATTGTATTCACTGTTGCAGTCATTACATTTGGGTAATCTGCTGACAGGTTGCTCTCAGTCGGCCTGATTAACAAAGTCTTGGGTCCTGCGTCAGTTGCTGTCCCTTCTTCCATGACGTTAGGTCGTCAAGGGTATAAAACATACAGCTGACACCATTACATCAGTTTTTCTTGCCCCAGATGTCAGGTGCACCGCAAATGGGGAACAAAATATATAATTAAAAACACAAAAATATACCTCCAACCAAAAGCAAATACATCAAAAAGGCTTTTAAGCATAGTAAAAGAAAGTAGAGGTATAAAAAGAGAAAAACAGGGGGCTGGAGGGCAACCAGGACTGCAACAGTGAATACACTCGAACATCTACATTTATGGTAAGTGTACACAACTGTACTATGTTCTTCGTGTTTCACTGTTGCAGTCATTACATTTGGGTAGATTCACAAAGCTATGGTTGGGAGGATGGATTTATACAGCATTAGGACCAGCTATAAGGCCCTGCAAAACAGCAGTGGCAAAGCCAGCTCTGGATTTAGAGAAAATTGGTAAGTGATAATGCTTGGTGAAAGTATGAACTGAACTCCAGGTAGCAGCTTCTAGAATATCCCTGGTAGGAACACCTCTGAGAAAGGCTGCAGAAGTAGATGCAGCCCTGGTGGAATGAGATCTAATCCCCTGGGGAATAGTTTTTCCATGGTGCTTATAGCAGAAATGAATGCAATGGCTTGTTTTGAAATAGCCTGCCCCTCTGCCCCTGCAGCAAATGCTACCAGACGTTGTTCAGATTTTCTTCGAGATTTAGTTCTGTCCAAGTAGAATCTAAGTTGTCTGTGTACATCCAATGAATGCAGAATCCGCTCCCCCTTGTTCTGCGGATTGGGAAAGAAAGTTGGCAAATGAATGGACTGATTAAGAGCCACACTGGATACCACCTTGGGCATAAAGGATGGAATGGTCCTGAGTGACACCCTGTCCGCATGAAAGGCTCCACTGCCATAAGGGCCTGTAATTCAGATATCCTTCTAGCTGAAATGATTGCTATAAGAAAGACTGCTTTCCAAGAAAGAAATTTTAAGTCTGCAGTAGCAGCTGGCTCGAAAGGAGGTAGAGTGAGTTTCTCCAATACAAAGTTAAGGTCCCAATCTGAGGTAAATTGGGCGCTGCTGTGCTTATCCCTTGAGATTGATTCCGGGCACAAAATCTTTTCCATTTGTCAGCATAAGATTTTCTAGTACTAGGTCTTCTCGCCTCCAAAATGACACCCATCACAGGTTTGCTGAGGGATGCTAAGGGGGAATTTAAGTGATTAGCCAAGCTGCAAGATTCAATGTTGGGAGATGAGGGTGCAGGATTTGGTTCTCCTGCTGAGACAGTAAGGAAGGTGTCTGAGGCAGGTGTCATGGAGAAATTTATGACACACTGCGCAGGAGTGGGTACCAGTGTTGGCGTGGCCAGTCTGGAGCAATCAAAATCATTTTTGGTTTGTCCTGTTTGACTTTTAGCACAACTTTGGAAAGCAGAGGCAGTGGGGGAAAGGCATAGACTGATAGTTTTTTCCAGCTGAAGGAGAGAGCATCCACCTTCCAGGCTTTTTTGTGAGGAGTTCTAGTGCAAAATTTGTCCAACTGTTAGTTCTGGGGTGAGGCAAAAAGATCTATGCCTGGGCTCCCCCATTTGCTTGTCAACATATTGAAAATCCGTGGTTCCAGTTTCCATTCGTGTGGGTCCATGAGATTTCTGCTTAGTTCATCTGCCAGAATATTCAGCTTTCCTGGCGGGAATTGAGCTTGTAGTTGTACTTGGTAGCTCAAGGCCGTGTTCCACAATGCCATGGTTAGTCGCAGAGGGGGTAGGAATGTGTAGCCCCCTGCTTGTTTATTTACCACATAACCGTGGTGTTGTCTGTCTTTACTGTTAGTTGTCCTGGATGAAAGTAGTCCTTGATGGCTGTCAGAGCATTCTGTACAGCTAGCATTTCTTTTTGATTGATATGTAGATGCATTTGATTTGGGCTCCATTTTCCCTGAATGCACTTCCCTGCCAGATGAGCCCCACATGCATAGTCTTATGCGTCTGTAGTTAGGGTTGGGCGGCAGGGGGGGGGGGGTGTGAATGGCAGTCCCTTGTTTTGGTGGCAGGCCTCTGCCCACCGTAGAAACTCCAGGCGTAGGCAAGGTATGATAGGAATTCACTGTTTCCAGGCTGTGACAATGTTGACTCCATAACCTTTTTAAGTACCACTGAAGTTTTCTCATATGCAGTCTTGCATATGGAATTAGAATAATGCAGGAGGCCATGAACCCCAAGGCTTGCAGTATTTGTCTTGCAGATAGCAGGGTTTTTGTGGCCAGCTGTTTGAAGTAAGTCACCAAATGAATTTGCTTTTCTGGCATGAGGAAAGCCATCTGGGCAGTTGTATTCAAGCTTGCACCCAGGGATGTAATTTTTTTGAGAGGGTACCATTTGTGATTTCTTTTTGTTTATGGTGTACCCTAGACAAGTTAGAACCCTTTTTACAAACGCCAGATGTTTTTAAAGTATGGCCTATTTTTTTGCCTGAATTAGACAATCGTCCAGATATGGATATATATGAATATTTATTTGCCTGCAAAATGCAATTACAGGAGCGAGTCACTTTGTGAACACCCTGGGCACAGGAAACAAGCCAAAGGGCAGTGCAGAGAACTGATAGTGCAAGTAGCCTGCTTCGAAGCGTAGGTATCTTCTGCAAGATTCCCTGATTGGGATATGCAGGTAAGCTTCTTTCAAATCTAGAGTTGCCAACCAGGCATCCTTGCTTAGCATAGGAAGTAACTGGTGAAGAGTCAACATCTTGAATTTTGGAATGTCCAGAAAGGTGTTTAGAGTAGACAGGTCCAGAATTGGACGCCATGATTTGTCTTTTCTGGGTACCAGGAAAAGTCTGGAATAGAAACCTTGTCCCTTTTCCTCTTCTGGTACTAGATGAATAGCCCCCATGTTTAGGAGGGAAAGTACTTGTTTCTGAGCCTCTGCCCACTGATTTGTGGCAGGTCTGGCCACCTGTTTGGTGTTGGCAACGTGTGGAAATGAAACCTGTATCCCTGGGATACTATATTTAAAACCCATTTGTCCTGGGTTATAAGCTGTCAGTTTTTTGCATGAAGAGCAACTTTTCCACCCAAAGGGGCGGCTGAGAGATGAGAGATAAGTGCTTGGTAATTTTAAAGGAAAGTTATTGAGACTGTTTATCATAGGGTGGTGTCTTGTCATTTCCAGATTTGGAAGTGGAAGCACCCCATTGCTTAGTTCTGAGAGTCCCTTGGGACTGAAACCTGGTGCTTTTGGAGTGTCTGGATTTGGCTTGAGTGGATCTGGAAGGAGCTGGAAAGGACCAGTTTTTAGTAGGCCAGTGGCTACTAAATCTTGGTGGTTGCACTTGTAAGAAATCTTTCACAGTTTGCATAGATTTAGCTGCATCTTCTATCTTTTTTTAGAACTTCTTCGGCCTTATCGCCAAACAGACGGTCCTGATGCAAAGGAGCATCCAACAATTTTGCTTTAACATGATCAGGCAGAGATTGTTCCTTAAGCCAAGCATGCCTTCTAAGCACAGTCCCAGTAACAGCAGCCCTGCAAGAGGCCTCAAGGTTGCAGAAGTATAAACCTTTTTACCCCATCTATCCAGCGCCCTGGAATCTCTATCAGAAGGGGTAAGATTTTTAGCAGTAGAAGCCTTAATGCCCTTGGGCCCCTGAGAAATGGTTTCTGGGTCCGCGACAGGATTTTTGAAAAGGAATTTGTGGGACTCAGGAACCCTGTAGTATCTGTCTGGTTTACTAGGAGCCGGAGGCAGGGAATCAGGGGCCATACTGGATTCTGAAAACACATCAACAATGTCTAGTACAGGAGGAATAGCCAAAAGCCTATGCTGAGGAAGAAGAAGGAAATCCCTAAGCCTATTTTTGGATTCAGAAAATTCCTGACTTTCCCAGTGGAAATGCTCCCTTAAGATATGTAAAGTTTCCCCAAAAGAAAAGTCCTTGGGGGGGAAGCAGAGGGAATGGAATCCTCTGCATCAGAATCCTCTTAAGTAGGTATGGACAAATCCAAGTCATTTGAAGAGTCAGAAGAAAGAGAGTCCTGTTCAGAAGAGTCATAGTCAAGCTCAGCCCTAGGCATCTTAGAAGGGGGGGGGGGAGTTGACTACCCCTGATTAGAATAATTAAATCTTCAGCCATTTTGATCATTTGTTTTTTAGGCATAGGGGCCTGAACATGTGGCCTGGGCGTCGGTTTTTTAGACATAGATCGAGATTTAGGCCTTAGTATTGAAGGTGGAGTCGGTTTAATATGCAAGTCTGTAGGCCTGAATACACCCTCAGAAGCCGGTGCCTGCACAGCAGCTCCAGACCCATCCAAGGTAGAGTCATCCGCGGGTTCCATAGGTGAAGCATCTCACGGCATACCGGACTCCGAATAGGTCTCAGTAGAGGCCTGCGAATCAGAAGTAGAGGGTATCAGGGGCTGCTAAAGCGCCTCACTGAGTACCGGCAAACTGGCGACTGGCTTAGGAGACGTGTTGTCAGCAGCTTTGGACCTCAACGGCCTGTCTCTGTCTTTTTCTTTGCGTTTTTTCGGTATTCCAGTAGTCGGATGGCTAACCAACGTCATTTCTGGATAATTAAACCGAGAACCGAAATATTTAGAAGCAAAAATGTACCGATGACGGACAGTGCGCTGATTAAATAAAGCACAAAACCGACAGCAAGGTACGTCGTGGTCAGGGCCTAGGCAAGGAATACAGTACAAATGAAGATCTTTATGAGGTATTTGTTTCCCACAAGTAATGCAATTATTAACTTTTACTGACATCGGTAAGGAGCAAGAAAAAGTTTCCCCAACGGGGTACTTAGCTTTTAGTTGAAGACTTCGGTTCTGAAACTCAAAAACGAAAATTTCAGGAGTCGGCTGACCGGCACTTGCGAACTGCTTCTGCTTCGGGCACCGCACGGCAAGAAAGACTGATGTAATGGCATCGGCTGCATGTTTTATACCCCTGACGACCTGATGTCATGGAAGAAGGGACAGCAATCGACGCAGGACCCAAGACTTTATTAATCAGGCTGACTGAGGGCAACCTGCCAGCAGATTACCTAAATGTAATGACTGCAACAGTGAAACACGAAGAACATCAGAATGTCTGCAACAGTTGGGCATGACTGTCAATGACCTGAAGACAGATGGAGACAACTGGTGCAACAAATGAACCCCATGTAGAAAAATGAGAAAAAGGAGGTTGATGGTGATTTTCCAAACAACTTGTGATGCTAAACCCCAAAGTAAAAGAAAACTAGTCTTACCTCAGTAATAATTCTTCCAGACTCCTTGTCTAGAGAAAGTTAACACACCCTGAGTCGATCAAATCACAGTGTTGTCGATGTTAGCTGCTACAAGTAGAAGAACTCTTCAGTCAGGAAAGTTCCTGCTGGTTTAGAAAGGATGGGAGGTAATTCTTCCTGACACATTATAAACCTGCTTAACTGTTTCCTTTATGACAGACAATATGGGATTAGGAAATCTGTGCTTGGTCCAAGAATGTCCCAATATTCTAAAAGTTTGGTTTGTGCCTTCAGCCCCGTGATGGCAGGGCTTTATGGCACAGAAGGACAAAAGTATGGACTGTAACCCAGGTATCCAAGATTAATTAGTGATATGGGTGTTGAAAGAGCTGACAGGGCATGAGTGGACAACATCAGCTCATCTTTAATGGAAGAGAGAGAGAGGTGCTCAGTATCTACTGTTATGTGACACATGCAGTCAGATGTGTACAGAATTTGGACAGGGGCTGCAAATATTGCCCTCAGTTCTGCCAAGGAGTCAAGATTACAATTCAGATGTTAAGGAACTGTTAGGCTTCAACACGCATTGCTGGAAGCAGGACAGTAAAATGGCACAGCATATCCTGCCTCATGCACATCACCATATCAGCTGTATCATGAAATCAAAACCAGCTGCACATGACGGCCCTTTAACATCTGAATCTTAATCTTGACTGCCTGGATAAACGTAAGGGTCTACCTCTAGAAAGAAAAGATCCCATCTCCCACTGGATAAAGTCATGTATCCATATCACAGGATGGGGGAAGACAGAGAGAAATAGGTCTATAGCCTGCAAGGAAAGGCTTCATGATAAAGGCTAGTAGGTCTCATAAAGAATGTCCTGGGACAACATGGCCTTATTACTACCCCCTGATGAAACAACTCAAACCCATGATCTTCTGCTGCAGATAAAGGAATGTCAAGCAAAAAAAATAGTGAATTTGAATAGAAAATATTATTTGCTGACTGCATCTCCATGGCATTTCCATTCCTCCTTTTGTTTGCAAATCCTCCAATGAATCTGCTTCATATCATCAAACCTTAGTGGAGCATTTCTGGCTCTCAGACAAAGGTTTGCTTGACACTATGTTGTGACAAAAGGTGTGAAGTAGTCTGCAGACTGAAAGGTAAAAAATATCTCAAATAACTTGAAGGCAGCACAGCTTGTGACAAAACTGACAACTATTTTTGATAAACCAAACACTGAAGGTGAATCCTTCACGGAGGTTACAACAAGCATTAGCACATTTAAAATAACCTAGTATAACAGAGACTATGTATAGCAAAGATGAATCAGTTGATAAGCACATGGCACAAAGTAAAATGTGCTTGCTGTTCTGCATCACCTGCCTCTAAGCAAGCAACAGAAAGAAGGCTAAACACATCCTTCCCTAGCATAAGAAGGGCCAGAGTGACACCTAGCTTTTCAGCCAGCGTGCAGACCCCCCCGAGAGAGAAGAGTTAGTAGGATAGCAAATCGTTCTCATGGGATAAGAAAACTCCATCTTACAACTTTTCAGAGGAGAGTTGTTCTGAAGCAAATCTCTGGTGATAAACTATTTCCCAAAAGGATCAGGAAGGGCAAAGTAACTTTTCATTCTCTCTGAAATTCCACAAAATTTTCTGCCAGAGGGCAGAAATAATGTCAAAGTTTGAGAGTATTTACTTTCATTTAACTGGGCAACTGAACTAACTAGCCTGTCTCAGAGAATTTTCTGTTACAATCTGATCACATGGTAAAAGGTAAATGCAATACCATATGTACATTTTAGACTAACCAATTGGCCAGCTTGTTTTGGGGAATTAGAATGAAACTGGGAAACCTGAAGATGATGTTACATATACAGTGAACAGATGTCAGGATTGAATCCCACACCATATACATGTAACGGACCAGGCATGAAAGGCAAAGTCTGCTTTGTTATTATGGTTGATGGAATGCAAAATATGGGTAATCTGGATTCTTCCCACATCCAAAAATAGTGCTCACTCTGTACCATTTATATTTATCTTACCTTGTGTCCAAAGCCAAGGCTTAAGATGGAAGTCACCTACTTTGTCAAAATTAATAAGTTAAAATGATATTAAACATGCACAGTTTTACAAGATCCTAGCTGACTGGTTCTCAAAGAAGTGTGGATCATGACACTGCCCCAGGAAAAGAAGCACGTGATGGATGCATAACTTGTTTTCACTTTTCGGTTCTGATGTCATCTTCACAGAAATGAAATGCAATGAAACAAAATTATCCCTATCCTCACTTCCACGACTGGCAGCAAAGAAAAAAGACAGCAAGCAAAATGCTGCAGAGCCCTTCGATGAGACAGCTTTACGGCAATGATGGCTGAATTCTGTCGCATGAACCAAGGTATGTCTACTGGAATCATTTTTCACTGATGAATGTATCTGGTGATCAGATGCTGTAAAGAATACAGATTTAATGGATGAGACTGCTCTAGAGAACATTCAGTCAACTAAATTACAGCCAGGAGGACTGCCTTCTCTCTCTCTGAGCACAGGAGTCTGTAATCAGAATCCTTAGCATTCGTGGAAACATATAGTCCTAGTCTTCAGAATCCTTAGCATTCGTGGAAACATATAGTCCTAGTCTTAATTCTTCAGTTAAAACCCATCATACACTCCACACAGGACCCTACATCATATATAACAAGAAGTCAGGCAAAATAATTTTTTTTAGAAGGACTGCAATGTAACCTACTTCGAAGTGAACTAGATGCCAGATAAAGCAGCAAACAAAATATGTCAGTGTGTCAAACTGAATATGAGAAAAATATAGTACCTGGAAATAATGTCCTTATATTAGCCATGTGACAAAGTGCTTAAGTGCTGAGCAGTACACCAAACTGGGAGCTGTGACTTTTGCCATGTCCTCAACAATGTGTCAAGTCTGAATTAAATCACTTCTGGTAAAAAAACATGTGCACATATATATATCTATATATATATATATATATATATATATATATATATATATATAAAATTTTCTGCCAGAGGGCAGAAATAATGTAAAGTTTGAGATATTTCTTTCATTTAACTGGGCAACTGAACTAATTTCTACTAAACTTGGGCTGCACCTGCAAAAATCTTTAACAGTTTGCATAGACTTAGCTTTGTCCTCCATTTTCTTTAAAACTGCTTCCACAGGCAACCAAACAACACATCAGACTGTAAAGGAGCATCCAAAATCCTTGTCTTAACATGCTCAGCTAAATTCTGATCCTCAACCAGGCATGCTAAGAACAGAACTGGCAGCCACCCTCGAGGAGGCCTGTACAGCATCAAAACCACATTGCAAAGAATGCTTACCCACTTGTTCAGACACATGAACCAAATCCAGCAACTCTTTACACTCAATACCTTCGCCAAAGCATCCACCTTAGATTTCAATTGTGAAAGGAGATAATTTGATATTTTAACATGTGAAACTGACAATTCAAGCCTCATGGCTAGAGTGGAAGAAGTATACACTTTCTTTCCCCACTATCCAAAGCCCTTGCCTCTTTATCAGTGGGAACAGGATTTAACCACAGAAGCCTAACACTTAGGCCTGAGAAAAGTTTCTGGGTCCGCTAGGACTCTTAAACAAATACTTATGAGCTTGCACCCTATAATACCTATCAGGTAACAGGAGCAGGAGGCAAAATCAGGGTTCAGAAGCCTCTGCAAAACATCTTCCACCACATTCAACACAGGAGGATAGCTAGGCCTATGCTGGGGTAAAACAAGAATTCCCTAAGCCTTTTCCTGAATCAGAGTAATCCTGGCCTTCCCATTTAAAGTGCTCCCTCATGGAATGCAGAGTCTCTGAAAATGAAAATCCTCAGGAGGAGAAGGGTGGAATCATCCACATCAGAATCAGAATAAGAGGATACTCCTGCAAGTCTTCCACAGAAGACTAAGCCTGAACACTGTTCAAAACTATCAAACTCTTCCACCCTAGGCCTCTTATCAGGGGCATAGAACCTCTAATCATAGTAATCAAATCTTCTGCCATTTTAAGCATATGTTTCTTAGGACAGAACCGAAATGCTAGGAGAGCCCACTGAAGCTGAATGGCCTCTCAAAGAAGTTTTGGCAACAGAAGGAGAGGCCTAACTACCTTGGGAAGAGAGGGAAGAACAGTACCTGAGAAGCCCCTCAGCCTGGCCTACCTCCTGAGAGGCACATCCTGTAACAGTAAAGTTTCTGCCTGGACTCCAGAAACTCCTGGCAAAACCTCGGCTCCACTGAGTCTAAAGAACCGCGTCGGGACTGCGGTTCCTCAACCCTAGGCTTCACTGTTTTTCCTTGCTTTTGAGCGCCGAGCATCGGCATTTTATAATTGCTTCCCAAACACTAACCTGGCACAGTCTAACCTCCTCTTAATAGTGCTTTGTTAAACCTAGCACAAGGAACCAACAACGCGTGCTCAGGCCCTAAACAAGGTATACACAAGGTATGTAATCCCTATGAGGTATCTGTTTCCCACAAGAAATACAGTTATTCACTTTCTGACATCCGTAAATACTGAGGCAAGAAAACCAAAATGTTCCCAACGGGTACTTAGCCAACTCTGTTTGTCTGAAACTCCGTGAAATATTTCAGACTAGCCTGTCTCAGAGAATTTTCTGTTACAATCTGATCACATGGTAAAGGTAAATGCAATACCATATGTACATTTTAGACTAACCAATTGGCCAGCTTGTTTTGGGGAATTAGAATGAAACTGGGAAACCTGAAGATGATGTTACATATACAGTGAACAGATGTCAGGATTGAATCCCACACC